>NC_053023.1:609512287-609599335 GCF_003073215.2 Triticum urartu
AGTAGGCGATCTCCTTGCCCTTACAAACTTCTTGGTTCAACTCCACAATCTTGTCGGAGGCTCCCAAGTGACACCTAGCCAATCTAGGAGACACCACTCTCCAAGAAGTAACAAATGGTGTGTAGGTAATGAACTCCTTGCTCTTGTGCTTCAAATGATAGTCTCCCCAACACTCAACTCTCTCTCATAGGATTTGGATTTTGTGGAAAGAAGATTTGAGTGGAAAGCAACTTGGGGAAGGCTAGAGATCAAGATTCATATGGTAGGAATGGAATATCTTGGTCTCAACACATGAGTAGGTGGTTCTCTCTTAGAACATATGAGTTGGAATTGTGTATGTGTTCTGATGGCTCTCTCTCCATGAATGAAGAGGAGGTGGAGGGGTATATATAGCCTCCACACAAAATCCAACCGTTACACACAGTTTTCCAATCTCGGTGGGACCGAATCAACAAACTCGGTCGGACCGAAAAGGTAAACCTAGTGACCGTTAGAGATTTTCGGTGGGACTGACATGCAACTCGGTAGGACCGATATGGTTAGGGTTTGGGCATAACATAATCTCGGTGAGACCGATTACACAAACTCGGTGGGACCGATTTTGGTAATAAGCTAACCAGAGAGTTGGTCAGGCAAACTCGGTGGGACCGATTTGCTCTTTCGGTGAGACCGAAAAGTTACAAAAAGGAAACACTGAATTTACATTGCAATCTCGGTGGGACCAATCCGCTCTTTCGGTGAGACCGAAAAGTTACGAAAGGGAAACAGAGAGTTTGCAATCCCATCTCGGTGAGACCGAGATCCCTATCGGTAGAACTGAATTGCTAGGGTTTGGCAGTGGCTTATGACAAGTGAAACTCGGTGGCGCCGGATAGAAAGAATCAGTAGGACCGAGTATGGCTTAGGGTTTAGGTCATATGTGGATATGGGAAAGTAGTTGAGGGTTTTGGAGCATATCACTAAGCACATGAAGCAAGAGGCTCATTAAGCAACACCTCATCCCTCCTTGATAGTATTGGCTTTTCCTATGGACTCAATGTGATCTTGGATCACTAAAATGTAAAATGAAGAGTCTTGAGCTTTTGAGCTTGAGCCAATCCTTTGTCCTTAGCATTTTGAGGGTTCCACTTTCACATCCATGCCATGCCAATCATTGAGCTTTCCTGAAATAGTCATCTTGGAATAGAATTAGCTCAATGAGCTATATGTTGTTATGAATTACCAAAACCACCTAGGGATAGTTGCACTTTCAATCTCCCCCTTTTTGGTAATTGATGACAACATATAGATCAAAGCTTCGACAAATGATAATAAGCATGAAATATATCATCGCTTTGAGAAGTATGTGACAAGTAAGAGCCCCCCTAAATTTGTGCATATTTAAAATTTTCTTTGGACTGCAAATGCACAAAGAGTTTGAGTCATGGGTTACTCTTCCATGTCAGATACATCTTGGTGGAGCGCTTAAAATGATAAGAATGAAATACATGCACTCATCACCAAGAATAGTGAATGATCACATAAGATAGATAAGATGATAATATTAAGCAAACATTAAGTGTAGCTTATGATCAAACACATGATCATCAATGTCTCACAAGCAATGACATAGTATCTCAAGCACTCAAAAGCAAACAAAGTTCGAAAAACCACCAAATAAAGCAAGAGAGAATAAAAGCAACACACTCTCTCTCGAAGCCTATGATCTATACATTTTCTCCCCCTTTGGCAACAAGTTACCAAAAAGTTCCTAGAAAATGCATAGTGCTAGATCGACGCTCAGGCTTGATCTTCAGGTGGTGGTGGAGTCCGGAGCACTCCAAGGACGAAGCCTTCTGTAGACGTGGTCGGAGTCGAGGCTGAAGTAGATGCCGAAGCTGGTGGAACTGAAGCTGTAGCTGGTGCAGAAGTGGTGGCTCTGGTGTCAGCAACTGGCACTGCATATGATCTCTGAGCTCTTGGCACTCTGGCAAATGCATCAATTGTAGTCTTGCCCTTCCTCTCCTGCATATCATCCTGAAGTTGTTCCACTGCAGACTGAATCTCTGTTACTTTGACATCCAAGTCATAGAACTTTTGTTCCATGATTCTTTCTAAGCTTTGCTGATTCTGAGTGAGGGTGGCCAGTCCTTGCTCAATCCTCAGTGTGGATGCAATCAAGTAACCAAGCTGCTCTTGTTTGGTTTTCAAGAAATACTCAGATGCCTCCTCTTGAGTTGGCATCTTGGCAGCTTTCTCCTTCCTTGCCTTCTCCTTCTTTGCTTGTGCTTGTGCTGATGATGGTTCATTCTCAGTCATAACAACTTGATTATCTTCAAAATCTGGACGGATGGGCAGGTGTTCCTTGTCCAATGAGTATATGCCTGTGCCCATCTTTGAGTTGATGAGCTCCTGAATCTGTGGGGCATATCCACAACTCCTCTTCTGGTCTGCTGCAGTCCTCTTGATAGTCTCTACTATGAGGCTCATGACCTTGAATTTCTGAGGTACATCAAATACATGAAGCAAATTGATTGCATGGCCTCTGATCATCTTGTGATCACCTGACTTGGGCAAGAGAGTGTGCCTCAAAATCCAATTAATAGTTGGCAGCCCTGACAGAAGATAGTGCACTAAGCCAAATTTGAAAGTGTCAAGTGCTTCATTTGGAATTTCCTTGTACATGTTGGACATAGAGTTGTGGTCCATCTTCTTCTTGGCATAGATATCCAAGTCATCCTCATGCTCTTCTGGGGCATTGATCAGCTGAGCCCATTCAGCAACTGTAGATTGGTACCTCGTACCTTCAGACATCCAAGTTATCTTTCCATCTGGGTAGAAATGTGCTATGGAGTAGAATTGCATAATGAGTTCCTCGTTCCACTTTGTGAGATTCTGCTCAACAAAGTCTGCTACTCCACAAGCATTGAAGCTGTCAATCACACCAGGATAGTGTTCCTCATTTTCCTTCATGTAGGTCCAGTCGACCCATCTCATGTCACAAACTATGGGCTTCTTATCAAGCAGCACTGTCTCATAGAAGTCCTGCTGTTCCTTGGTGTGAAACCTGTAATCCACAGCAGTTCTTCTCCTTGAAGCATACGGGTCTGCTTCTCTCCACTTCCTGAGCCCTGAGTCTCTCCTGAGCTTCATGTCCTCAGCCACAGGATGAGCATCACTATGGTCTGGGATCTTGGGCTTGAGCTTTCTGAGCACTTGACCTTCTTCTTCTTCAGCAATGTCAGGCACTGGGGCCTTGTTCTTTTCATCTGTAGGTATGCTCCTTGTATTCCTCTTTGGCTTTGGCTTTAGAGCTGGCTTGGCCTTAGAAGCAGCTGCCCCTGATCTTATGGCATCACCCATCAGCTTGGGTGCCTTAGGTGCTGGTGCAGCTACCTCTTCTTCTTCCTCTTCTTCCATGATGGAAGCCTTTCCAAGCACTCTGGCTACGGTCTTCTTCACCCTTTCCTTTCTTTTCTTGCCTTCAGCAGCAACTGGCTCTATGGGTGCAGGCTTTTTAGGAATCTGAGTTGAAACTCTGGCCTTTGGCATAGGCTGCCTACCTGCTGGCCTTTTGATCTTTAAGCCTGGCTTTGTGCCCTGTGCTGGCTCAACTCTCTTTGATGTGGCTTCCTCTTCCTCTGCCACATAATCCTCATCCTCTGATTCTGAGGTTCTCTTCTTCCTCTGTCTGGTAGCAGCTTTAGGCAGATTGCTAGGAGTACTTCTGCTGCCATCATCTGAAGAACTTGAGGGACTAGTGCCCTCACTCATCTGCACTTGCTCTTCTGACATGTTCTGGCTATCACTTTGGTCTGACATGATGAACAAGCTAACTGCTGACCCTGTGAATAGTTTATAGATGAGGTAGAATAGATGAGCATCACAAAATGCAGAGATTTTTGCAAAAGAATAATTCAAAAACTTAGTTTTAGTTTCCCACTGAAAGCATCTCGGATCTACCGATTTTCAAACTCGGTGATACCGAAGCAGTTTTGGAACCTAAACTAGTGAACTCGGTTGGACTGAGTCACAGTTCGGTGGCACCGAGACTGCTAGGGTTTCACAGAGTTCCAAAATCGGTCACACCGATAAGTAATTCTCGGTCAGACCGAGTCTCACTTGTGCAATGGCATAAGCCAAATCGGTGGGACCGAGTTTTTCAACTCAGTGGGTCCGAGATGGTTTCGGCAGAAACCTAACCCTAAAATTTTCGAATTAAACCTAATCTACGAGTTCATTGACTGGATAGAAGTTTAACAAACGTGGCAAGAATCATGATGATCACAATGTGCTAAGAATCGGATTGGGGAATAGCACAAAGATCGAGTCCATACCCTAGTTTGGCGGAGACTCGCTACGGCGGCAATGGTGGGGTAGAATTTCCATTGACGGCGATGGAGACCAGCGACTGGAGGCGGCTGGCGGCGAGAAGACGATCCGGAGACCATGTTGGCAGAGCAGGCTATCACGCGGGCGAAGGGGTTCGGAGAAATTTCCAAATTTTGCCCGTGACTATATATAGCCCGACCCTGTCGGTGTGACCGAGTGGAACGACTCGGTGGCACCGAGATGCAAAACTGTATACAATTATTGCAACTCGGTGTGACCGAATGGTTCAAATCGGTTGCACCGAGATCGAAAACATAGATCAACTTAATGATCTCGGTAGGACCGAAAGTAGGGTATCGGTCAGACCGAGAATCACAAAGAGGTTTTGGAAGTTTAAGTCTATGACGAATCGGGGACTCCGAGCGCTCCTCACACAGAGTGGTTCGAATCTGACTTGATCAAATTTTGTGATGTAGCATGAATAGAGTTTGAGACGAGAAAAGCATAGATAGCTAGAGGAGGTTCTTAGGCATTCTTGTCCATCCACTTGGCAAAAGGAAATAAAACCGAACAATCAAAACAACAAGTGGATGTCCTCGAATGAGTAAAATATGCAACCAGCATGCTCACGCAATAAGATGGCAAGTGAAATATGTGACAAGGCATGCACAACCAATTCTAGCATCTACCAAGCAATTTGCGATGACAAGGTCATCTATATATGAGTATATTGACTTAGGAGTCAAGTGAGAACACTTGATCATAGGTCATACTCATCGTTTAAGCTCAAGTGGGGTTACCACTTTTACATAAAGCATTGTTGTGTTCACATCTTTAGAGTTGCTTTAGCTCAAGTCTTAGAGTAAAGCTCCCCCTAGATGTGATATCCCCCCTTAGAGGGATGAACTAACCTCGGGTTTTGTCGATGATGACTTCATGTAGATGTTGAAGATGTGGATGCTCAATGTTGATGTAGATCACTTGGAGCTATCCCTTTGAGTGAATTGCACTTTCAATACCTACATGGGTTAGTCCCACAAGGAACAAACAAGGATATCCATAGACATAGAGTGATGCACACATAAGATGATGTCCATGAAAACTTTTAGGTTACCTTGTCCCTTGTCTTACCAACAAGAGGGTTTGTGACTCCTTGAACTAGTGCAAGATGTGGAAGTTGATTGCACTTGTTCTTGCCAAAATGATAAGAGTGAAGTATGTTGGCGGAGTCACCCTCAAGAACTCTCTAATTCTTCTTCTTTTGGATCCACACCATCTTGATGGGAATCCTTGGAGTTGTAGTCGTACTTGATGAAGTGGAACTTGAAGTAGTCTTGGGAATCCACTTGACTAAGGTCTTAGGAGCTTCTTCAAATGCATCAATTTCCTCTTGAAGCTTGTCCTTACCTTTTTGCTTGTAGTCTTGTGGTGGAAGATCATCTTGAGCTTGTGTCCCCTTGAAAGAAGTATCATACTTCTCTTGTTGAGGAACAAACTTTGTCTTGGGGTATTGATCTTCTTCCCACTCAACTCCATTGGCATTGAACTTTCGTTCAAAACCAACACCTTGATTCTTCCGGTGCATTCCTTGCTTGCGCACAATTTCCTCGAATTGCTTACTCCCGGCAAGGCTTTTGTACACTCCTTTCTCTATAATTCCCTTCAATAAGCTATTTTCTTGCTCAAGTGTAACTTGGCTAAGAGAATCATTAGTGGAATCAAGAGAACTACTAGAAGCAACAATACTGGATTTAGCATGATCATTGTTACTGCTAGAGGAAGAATCTTTCTTGTTCTTGTTACTAGACTTGACTTGAGGCATGTAAGTGGATAAGAGTAAACGCTTGGCAATGTAAGGAGAACTTTTCTTGCGGAGATCATCATTGATTGCTTTTAAGAACTCATGCTCTTGCTCAATATTGAGCTTTTCAAAGCGTAATTTCTCATGAGCTCTTAAAAGTTCTCGATGATCTTCGAAGATAGTTTCATGAGCTAACTTAAGAGTGTTTAGTTCTTTAGTTAGAGCCTCAATCTTCTCCTTATCATTGTCATTCATTTTATCTTGATTAGCATGATTAATTGACGTTTCATCATAGTATTCATCACTAGAGTTGTCAACAAGCAAATCATCACCTAACAAGTCATCTTCATCACTATTGAAATCAACATACTCGGGGTGTGTTACCTTAGGACCTTTGGTCATGAAGCATCTTCCAATTCCTTCATTTGGTGAGTCAAATATATCGTAGGAGTTGGTTAAGGGAAAAAGAGAAGTTTAGGTGATGTTACAAAAGTTCTCTCACGTCACTTTTGGGCCAAGAGAAGATAGAGTCCAAGTCTCTCACGTTCTGAATTCAGATTCGGACTGCATAGACATACCTGACTCAAAACGCCAACAACTTTTTCATACGGACTCCGAATTGGGTGATTCTTTTTTTGTTTGAAATTGGATTTTGTTCTCTTTCCAGCACAATTGGATTCACATTTAAATTCGTTCGAAGCGTTGAGTTATGGACGAAACAATCTGACGTTGCAGCAGAATCCGAGTCAAACTACAAGCCCAAAGGTGCTGCATCACCTCCACTTGGGCCCATGAGCCTTGTACGACCTAGGGTTAGTTTTAGGCTGCCTTGGGGCGTCCTCCTACCTCCTTGGCCGCCACCCCTTGTTCCTATATAAGTAGATCCATCTAGTAGCTTTTTGCTGGGGATTTGTTTAGTTAAAAGTTAGCCATTGCAATTTCGTGTACTTCTTTTGTGTCCAACGACCAGACCAAGACCGCTTACGGATCCCCACCATTATCAATACTTCATATATATTCGCAATATTCAGATTGCTTTATCATATTCTTGCTTGTTCTTTGATTGCTTGCAGGAATAGACCTTCGTGGTCAGGCTGACCGTGCTTCTGGCATCGTCAGTAACCTCAGGAGATTGGTTTAGCGATTGCTAAGGCGCAATGTCATGCATGTTTGTAGTCAAATCGTCAAAGTCATCTCTGATACGTCCATTTTGCATCATGCTTTTATATCGATATTTATTGCATTATGGGCTGTTATTACACATTATGTCACAATACTTATGCCTATTCTCTCTTATTTTACAAGGTTTACATAAAGAGGGAGAATGCCGGTAGCTAGGTTTCTGGGCTGGAAAAGGAGCAAATATTAGAGACCTATTCTGCACAGCTCGAAAAGTCCTGAAACTTCATGGAAGTCATTTTCAGAATATATGAAAAATAATGAGCGCAAGAAGTTCCAGAGGGGGGCACACCCTGCCCACGAGGGTGGGGGCGCGCCCTACCCCCTTGGGCGTGCCCCCTGCCTCGTGGGTCCCCTGGTGGCCCTCTGATGCCCATCTTCTTCTATATGGAGTCTTTCGATGAGGAAAAAATCACAAGCCATCTTTCCGGATGAGACTCCGCCGCCACGAGGCGGAACCTTGGCGGAACCAATCTAGGGCTCCGGCGGAGCTGTTCTACCGGGGAAACTTCCCTCTGTGAGGGGGAAATCATCACCATTGCCAACACCAACGCTCCTCTCATTGGGAGAGGGCAATCTCCATCAACATCTTCACCAGCACCATCTCCTCTAAAAACCCTAGTTCATCTCTTGTATCCAATTCTTGTCTCAAGTCAGGGATTGGTACCTGTGGGTTGCTAGTAGTGTTAATTACTCCTTGTAGTTGATACTAGTTGGTTTATTTGGTGGAAGATCATATGTTCAGATCCTATATGCATACTAATACCCCTCTGATTATGAACATGAATATGCTTTGTGAGTAGTTATGTTTGTTCCTGAGGACATGGGAGAAGTCTTGCTATTCGTAGTCATGTGAATTTGGTATTCCTTCGATATTTTGATGAGATGTATGTTGTCTCTCCTATAGTGGTGTTATGTGAATGTCAAGTACATGACTCTTCACCATTATTTGGGCCTAGAGGAAGGCATTGGGAAGTAATACGTAGATGATGGGTTGCTAGAGTGGCAGAAGCTTAAACCCTAGTTTATGCGTTGCTTCGTAAGGGGCTGATTTGGATCCACATGGTTCATGCTATGGTTAGGGTTTCTTTTGTTGTAGTTGCGGATGCTTGCAATAGAGGTTAATCGTAGGTGGGATGCTTGTCCAAGTAAGGATAGTACCCAAGCACTGGTCCACCCACATACCAAATTATCAAAGTACTGAACGCGAATCATATGAACATGATGAAAACTAGCTTGACGATAATTCCCATGTGTCCTCGGGAGCGCTTTTCTCTATATAAGAGTTTTTCTAGGCTTGTCCTTTGCTACAAAAAGGATTGGGCCACCTTGCTGCAGTTTATTTACTTTCCTTATTCATTACAAATTATCCTATCACAAAACTATCTGTTACCTATTATTCCAGTGCTTGCAGAGAATATCTTGTTGAAAACCGCTTATCATTTCCTTCTGCTCCTCGTTGGGTTCGACAGTCTTACTTATCGAAAGGACTACGATAGATCCCCTATACTTGTGGGTCATCAAGACTCTTTTTTGGCGCCGATTGCCGGGGAGTGAAGTGCCTTTGGTAGGTGGAATTTGGTTAAGGAAAAATTTATGCAGTGTGCTGAAATTTACTGTCACTTGTTACTATGGAAAGTAATCCTCTGAGGGGCTTGTTTGGGGTATCTTCACCCTGACCTTTAGAGCAAAGAGTTGCTCCTTAACCTACTCAACCTATTGAACCTACTGAAAATGAAAATGTCTACTTTGAGATTCCTTCGGGTATGATAGAAAATCTACGAACTTATCCTTTTGCAGGAGATGGAACAATGCATCCTGATGAGCACCTAATATATGTGGATGAAGTTTGTGGATTATTTAAGCTTGCAGGTGTGCCCGATGATGTTATGAAGAAGAAGGTCTTCCCTTTATCTTTGAAGGGAGATGCACTGACGTGGTATAGGCTATGTGATGATATGAGATCATGGAACTACAAACGATTGAAATTGGAATTTCATCAGAAGTTTTATCCTATGCATCTTGTTCATCGTGATCGCAATTATATATATAATTTTTGGCCTCGCGAAGGAGAAAGCATCGATCAAGCTTGGGGAGTCTTAAATCAATGTTATATTCATGCCCCAATCATGAGCTCTCAAGAGAAATGATTATTCAAAAAATTTATGCTCGGCTTTCTGATAACAATCGCACCATGCTTGATACTTCTTGTGCTGGCTCTTTTATGATGAAGACTATTGAATTCAAATGGGATTTATTGGAAAGAATTAAACGCAACTCTGAAGATTGGGACCTCGACGAAGGTAAGGAGTCAGGTATGACACCTAAGTATGATTGTGTTAAATCTTTTATGGATACCGATAGTTTTCCGTAAATTTAGCACTAAATATGGACTTGACTCTGAGATAGTAGCCTCTTTCTGTGAATCTTTTGCTGCTCATATCGATCTCCCTAAGGAGAAGTGGTTTAAATATCATCCTCCCATAGAAGTAAAAGTAGCTGCACCTATTAAAGTTGAAGAAAAGACTATCACTTATAATGATCCTATTGTTCCTACTTCTTATGTTGAGAAACCACCTTCCTGTTAGGATAAAGGATCATGCTAAAGCTTCTAACTGTGGTTCATAAAAGCAATATTAAAACTTATACACCTCCTCAGCAAATTAAAGTTGAACCTGATATTGCTATTGTTAAAGATCTCTTGTCTGATAATATTGATGGGCATGTTATTCATTTCCTTGATGAGACTGCTAGAATTGTTAAACCTTGTGCAAAAGATAAAAACAGACCTGTGGTAGGCATGCCTGTTATTTCTGTTAAAATAGGAGATCATTGTTATCATGGCTTATGTGATATGGGTGCTAGTGCTAGTGCAATACCTTACGACTTATACAAAGAAATTATGCATGATATTGCACCTGCTGAGATAGAAGATATTGATGTCACAATTAAACTTGCCAATTGAGATACTATTTCACCAATGGGAATTGTTAGAGATGTTGAAGTATTGTGAGGGAAAACTAAATATCCTGCTGATTTTCTTGTTCTTGGTTCCCCACAAGATAGTTTTTGTCCCATTATATTTGGTAGACCCTTCTTAAACACGGTTAATGCTAAGATAGATTGCAAAAAGGATGTTGTTACTGTCGGTTTAGATGATATGTCTCATGCATTTAATTTCTCTAAATTTAGTAGACAACACCATGAAGAAGAATTACCTAGTAAGGATGAAATTATTGGTCTTGCTTCTATTGCCATACCTCCTAGTGATCCTTTAGAGCAATATTTGCTAGACCATGAAAATGATATGTTTATGAATGAAAGAAGGGAAATAGATGAAGTATTCTTTAAACAGGAACCTATTCTGAAACACAATTTGCCTGTTGAAATCCTAGGGGATCTTCCTCCACCCAAGGGTGATCCCGTGTTTGAGCTTAAACTGTTGCCTAATACTCTTAAATATGCTTATCTTGATGAGAAAAAGATATATCCTGTTATTATTAGTGCTAACCTTTCAGATCATGAGGAAGAGAGATTATTGAAAACTCTGAAGAAGAACCGTGCTGCTATTGGGTATACTCTTGATGATCTTAAGGGCATTAGTCCCACTCTATGTCAACATAAAATATATTTGGAAGAAGATGCTAAACCAGTTCGTGATCATCAACGACAGCTGAATCCTAAAATGAAAGAAGTGGTAAGAAAGGAAATACTAAAGCTCCTTGAGGCAGGTATAATCTATTCCGTTGCTGATAGTCAGTGGGTAAGTCCTGTCCATTGTGTCCCTAAGAAGGGAGGTATTACTGTCGTTCCTAATAATAAAGATGAATTGATTCCTCAAAGAATTATTACAGGTTATAGGATGGTAATTGATTTCTGCAAATTAAATAAGGCCACTAAAAAGGATCATTACCCCTTACCTTTTATCGATCAAATGCTAGGAAGATTATCCAAACATACACATTTTTTCTTTCTAGATGGCTATTCTGGTTTCTCTCAAATACCTGTGTCAGCCAAGGATCAATCAAAGACTACTTTTACTTGCCCTTTTGGTACTTTTGCTTATAGACCTATGCCTTTTGGTATATGTAATGCACCTGCTACCTTTCAAAGATGCGTGATGGCTATATTCTCTGACTTTTGTGAAAAGAGTTGTGAGGTTTTCATGGACGATTTCTCCGTCTATGGATCTTCTTTTGATGATTGCTTGAGCAACCTTGATCGAGTTTTGCAGAGATGTGAAGAAACTAATCTTGTCTTGAATTGGGAAAAGTGCCACTTTATGGTTAATGAAGGTATTGTCTTGGGGCATAAAGTTTTTGAAAGAGGTATTGAAGTTGATAAAGCCAAGGTTGATGCTATTGAAAAGATGCCATGCCCCAAGGACATCAAAGGTATAAGAAGTTTCCTTGGTCACGCCGGATTTTATAGGAGGTTCATTAAGGACTTCTCAAAGATTTCTCGGCCTCTGACTAATTTATTACAAAAAGATATACCATTTGTCTTTGATGATGATTGTGTAGAAGCATTTGAAATACTTAAGAAAGCATTGATCTCTGCACCTATTGTTCAGCCACCTGATTGGAATCTACCTTTTGAAATTATGTGTGATGCTAGTGATTGTGTTGTAGGTGATGTTCTAGGGCAAAGAGTTGATAAGAAATTAAACGTTATTAAATATGCTAGTAAAACCCTAGACAATGCTCAAAGAAATTATGCTACTACTGAAAAAGAATTCTTAGCAGTTGTATTTGCTTGTGATAAGTTCAGACCTTATATTGCTGATTCTAAAGTAACTATTCACACTGATCATGCTGCTATTAAATATCTTATGGAAAAGAAAGATGCTAAACCTAGACTTATTAGATGGGTTCTCTTGCTACAAGAATTTGATTTACATATTGTTTATAGAAAGGGAGCTGAGAACCCCGTTGCAGACAACTTGTCTAGGTTAGAAAATATGCTTGATGACCCACTACCTATTGATGATAGCTTTCCTGATGAGCAATTAAATGTCATAAATGCTTCTCATACTGCTCCATGGTATGCTGATTATGCTAATTACATTGTTGCCAAATTCATACCACCTAGTTTCACATACCAACAAAAGAAAAAGTTCTTCTATGATTTGAGACATTACTTTTGGGATGTCCCATATCTTTATAAAGAAGGAGTAGATGGTGTTATTAGACGTTGTGTACCTGAGCATGAACAGGAACAGATCCTACACAAGTGTCACTCTGAAGCTTATGGAGGACACCATGCTAGAGATAGAACTGCACATAAGGTATTGCAATCTGGTTTTTATTGGCCTACTCTCTTCAAAGATGCTCGTAAGTTTGTCTTATCTTGTGATGAATGTCAAAGAATTGGTAATATTAGTAGACGTCAAGAAATGCCTATGAACTATTCACTCGTTATTGAACCATTTGATGTTTGGGGCTTTGACTATATGGGACATTTTCCTGCCTCTAATAGTTATACACATATTTTAGTTGCTGTTAATTACGTTACTAAGTGGGTAGAAGCTATTCCAACTAGTAGTGTTGATCATAACACTTCTATTAAAATGCTTAAAGAAGTTATTTTTCCAAGATTTGGAGTCCCTAGATATTTAATGACTGATGGTGGTTCACATTTTATTCATGGTGCTTTCTGTAAAATGCTTGCTAAGTATGATGTTAATCATAGAATTGCATCTCCTTATCACCCTCAGTCTAGTGGTCAAGTAGAATTGAGTAATAGAGAGCTCAAATTAATTTTGCAAAAGACTGTCAATAGGTCTAGAAAGAATTGGTCCAAGAAACTTGATGATGCATTATGGGCCTATAGAACTGCATATAAAAATCCTATGGGTATGTCTCCCTATAAAATGGTTTATGGAAAAGCATGTCACTTACCTCTCGAACTAGAACACAAGGCATATTGGGCTATTAAAGAGCTCAATTATGATTTTAAACTTGCCAGTGAGAAGAGGTTATTTGATATTAGCTCACTCGATGAATGGAGAACCCAAGCCTACAAAAATGCCAAGTTGTTTAAAGAAAAAGTTAAAAGATGGCATGATAAAAGGATACAAAAGCGTGAGTTTAATGTAGGTGATTATGTATTGCTATACAACTCTCATTTAAGATTTTTTGCAGGAAAACTTCTCTCTAAATGGGAAGGTCCTTACGTTATCGAGGAGGTCTATCATTCCGGTGCCATAAAAATCAACAACTTCGAAGGCACAAATCCGAAGGTGGTGAACGGTCAAAGAATCAAACATTATATCTCAGGTAATCCCATAAATGTTGAAACCAATGTTATTGAAACCGTAACCCCGGAGGAATACATAAGGGACACTTTCCGGAACGTTTTAGACTCCGAAAAGGAATAGGTATGTGGTACGGTAAGTAAACCGACTCCAAAATAGTTTTTAAGGCAATATTTCTCCGTTTTGGAATATTTAGGAAATAGAAAAATAAGAAGCAGTCCAGGAAGGACACGAGGCCTCCACGAGGGTGGAGGGCGCGCCCTACCCTATTGGGCGCGCCCCCCTACCTCGTGGGCACCTCGTGCGCTTTCCGGACTCTATTTTCTTGCACGACACGTATTTTGGTCGGTAAAAATTCATTATATAATCTCCCGAAGGTTTTGACTCCTGTATCACGCAAATATTCTCTGTTTTTGTTTCGAGTTGTCCTGCTACAGATTAGAGCAACATGTCGTCCCAGGATTTGGAAGGAGAAAGCTATGTGGATGATTACCTTGCAGATCCTAAGGTCTATGGGGATGTGGAGCATTGTGGTTGGACTACGGAAGAAGAAGAGGACTATGAAGCCAAGGGAAGGGAGGAGACGAGCTCAGAAGAAGATGAAATCCCATTACCTCAACCTGGGGACATCCATGTGGAGTTCAAAAAGTCAAGCCTCCCGGATAGAGTAAATAAACCTAAGATCGAGTTTATCCCTTTTCGCCTCTTGCAGGAAAACAAGCAGGAACTATGCAAAAAGATACTGAGCCTGGAGGGAGATCGATGACCTAAGGGACCAAAACTCTGTCCTCAAGCATAAATTAAGGAAGAATCCTATGCCATCAACAAAACCATCACCTTCTCCACCAACAAAGAAGAATTGAGTATCTGGTATGGGCACTCCCCTTGGCAACTGCCAAGCTTGGGGGAGTGCCCCGGTATCGTATCACCATCACTTTTATCTTTACTGTTTTTCTTAGTTTGATCCTTTTGGTAATATCTTGATCTAGTAGAATAAAGTTTATGGCATGATCTAGTTTTGAGTTTTGCTTTATGATCCCTCTATGTAATCGAGTCCGTGAGCTATATAATAAAGATTAGTGTTGAGTCAAGGGCTTGATTATTTTGCCATGATCCTAAGTGAATAAAAGAAAAGAGAAATAAATAAAAAAGGAAACAAAGAGATCATATGGATCTTATGGAGAGTAATGAGCTCACATAGAAAAAGTATGATGAATAAAAGTTGTTGAGACTTGACAAACATAGTTTTGGTCATTGTTGCAATTAATAGGAAGTAATAAAGAAAGAGAGGTCTTCACATATAAATATACTATCTTGGACATCTTTTATGATTGTGAGCACTCATTAAAATATGACATGCTAAAGAGTTGACGTTGAACAAGGAAGACAACGTAATGGGTTATGTTTTCTTACATATGAGATAAATTATATTTCGTGGATCATCCAACATGGTTGAGCTTGCCTTTCCCCCTCATGCTAGCCAAATTCATCGCACCAAGTAGAGATACTACTTCTGCTTCCAAATACCCTTAAACCAGTTTTGCCATGAGAGTCCACCATACCTACCTATGGATTGAGTAAGATCCTCCAAGTAAGTTGTCACCGGTGCAAGCAATAAAAATTGCTCTCTAAATATGTATGACTTATTAGTGTGGGAGTAAATAAGCTTTATACGATCGTGTGATATGGAAGAAATAAAAGCGACAGACTGCATAATAAAGGTCCATATCACAAGTGGCAACATAAAGTGACGTTCTTTCGCATTAAGATTTCGTGCATCCAACCATAAAAGCGCATGACAACCTCTGCTTCCCTCTGCGAAGGGCCTATCTTTTACTTTTACCTCCTACCTTGCATAAGAGTCATGGTGATCTTCACCCTTCCTTTTTACATTTTATCCTTTGGCAAGCACAGTATGTTGGAAAGATCCCGGTATATATGGCTAATTGGATGTGAGTTTTCATGAACTATTATTGTTGACATTACGCTTGAGGTAAAACGTTGGGAGGCAAAACTATAAGCCCCTATCTCTCTCTGTGTCCGATTAAAACTCCATACCCATAAGTATTGTGTGAGTGTCAGCAATTGTGAAAGACTATATGATAGTTGAGTATGTGGAATTGCTGAAAAGCTCTTATATATTGACTCTTTCCTATGTTCTGCTAAATTGCAATTGCTCCAATGACTGAGATTATAGTTTGTTAGTTTTCAATGAAGTTTACGATTCATACTTGAAATTGTGATTGAATTATTACTCTAGCATAAGAAATCATATGACAAGAATTATGTAAGTTGCTGTTCTAAGAATGATCATGATGCCCTCATGTCCATATTTTACTTTTATCGACACCTCTATCTCTAAACATGTGGACATATTTTTCGATTTCGGCTTTCGCTTGAGGACAAGTGAGGTCTAAGCTTGGGGGAGTTGATACGTCCATTTTGCATCATGCTTTTATATCGATATTTATTGCATTATGGGTTGTTATTACACATTATGTCACAATACTTATGCCTATTCTATCTTATTTTACAAGGTTTACATAAAGAGGGAGAATGCCGGCAGCTGGGATTCTGGGCTGGAAAAGGAGCAAATATTAGAGACCTATTCTGCACAGCTCCAAAAGTCCTGAAACTTCACGGAAGACGTTTTCAGAATATATAAAAAATACTGAGCGCAAGAAGTTCACCAGGGGGGCCACACCCTGCCCACGAGGGTGGGGGCGCGCCCAACCCCCCTGGGCGCGCCCCCTACCTCGTGTGGCCCTCCGATGGCCATCTTCTGCTATATGGAGTCTTTCGATGAGGAAATAATCATAAGCCATCTCCTCGGATGAAACTCCAATCTAGGGCTCCGACAGAGCTGTCCTGCCAGGGAAACTTCCCTTCAGGAGGGGGAAATCATCGCCATCGTCATCACCAACGCTCCTCTCATTGGGAGAGGGCAATCTCCATCAACATCTTCACCAGCACCATCTCCTCTCAAAACCCTAGTTCATCTCTTGTATCCAATTCTTGTCTCCAAGTCCGGGATTGGTACTAGTAGGTTGCTAGTAGTGTTAATTACTCCTTGTAGTTGATGCTAGTTGGTTTATTTAGTGGAAGATCATATGTTCAGATCCTATATGCATATTAATACCCCTCTGATTATGAACATGATTATGCTTTGTGAGTAGTTACATTTGTTCCTGAGGACATGGGAGAAGTCTTTCTATTAGTAGTCATGTGAATTTGGTATTCGTTCGATATTTTGATGAGATGTATGTTGTCTCCCCTCTAGTGGTGTTATGTGAACATCGACTACATAACACTTCACCATTATTTGGGCCTAGAGGAAGGCATTGGGAAGTAATAAGTAGATGATGGGTTGCTAGAGTGACAGAAGCTTAAACCCTAGTTTATGCATTGCTTCGTAAGGGGCTGATTTGGATCCATATGTTTCATGCTATGGTTAGGTTTACCTTAATACTTTTGTTGTAGTTGCGGATGCTTGCAATAGAGGTTAATCATAAGTGGGATGCTTGTCCAAGTAAGGACAGTACCCAAGCACCGGTCCACCCACATACCAAATTATCAAAGTACCGAACGTGAATCATATGAACATGATGAAAACTAGCTTGACGATATTCCCATGTGTCCTCGGGAGCGCTTTTCTCTATATAAGAGTTTTCCAGGCTTGTCCTTTGCTACAAAAAGGATTGGGACACCTTGCTGCACTTTATTTACTTTTGTTACTTGTTGCTCGTTACAAATTATCCTATCACAAGACTATATGTTACCACTTATTTTAGTACTTGCAGAGAATACCTTGCTGGAAACCGCTTATCATTTCCTTCTGCTCCTCGTTGGGTTCGACACTCTTACTTATCGAAAGGACTATGATAGATCCCCTATACTTGTGGGTCATCAATCATCCTGCACCGGTTCACCCTCCTCCTCTCCACCCAGCGGCTGGAAATCAATGGTGGTCCAGTCGATTCCAGTTAGGGCCTTGAATACAGCTTCGTCGCTTATAAGGGTGGAGGGGTCAACATCAGGAGCGTAGGTATGCTTACGGATTGGTGGGATAAGATTCTCCACATCATGAGTTGGTGCAACAAGTCATTTGTTGTCAACATCATAAACCGGCTGATAGTGAGAGAGATCTGTTTCTTCGGCCAGTTTGCTCGCTAATGGGCGCATTTCCTTTGTCAAAGCTCGAAGATCATCATTATCAAACTCTAACCCATCTTCCTTTATGCTCGGATAGCTGCGTCCTATATCGGCCGAGTCAAGATCTGGTATCCAGGCATTAGCCCGGATTAGCGCAGTCAGAGCACCCACCCTTGCAGCTGATCTTTTTAACTCGTCCAACTGGGCAGGCAGCATTGACAACTTTTCTAACGTTTCCTTGATCAGGTTTGGGGGTGGTTTGTTATGAGCGGCAGTGCAAATGATCCGTTGTGCGCCGGTATATAACTGCTCTATAAGAGTATAGGCAGCCTTCAACTTCTTCTGCATATCAGAGCCCAGGTGGGTAATGCGAGATCCTGCATCATTGAACATATTGATAAACCGACAGTTTATGGGATAATACATGTTGAAGCTTATCATAAGGGTACTTACCAAACACAGCAGTGGTCATGGCATTGATTTGCTGCTTCAAGCCAGTCAATTCTTCTGCTACCGGTTTAAGAGTTGTTCCAGCGTCCTCCGCCCGCTTTAGCAGAGTTGCTTTTTCAGCGTCCCATCCTGCCCGTTCGCCTTTAAAGCCTTCTTTCAGTTGTTCCATGGCTGTTAAAGCGCCAGTCAGCTCTTCTTTAGCCTTGGAAATTTCTGCCTGTTGGGACTTGATATTTTCCTGAAGGTCGGTGATTTGAGATACTTTTTGGCTTAGATCGGCCTGCAAGCAACATGTAATGAGTTAGTAATGCATATTTGAAGTCCCAGGCATATAACAGGTTATACACTTGGCACTTGGGGGCTAATGCGTATGGCTTTTATCAACTAACATTTTCAAGTCCCAAGCACATAACAACTTATACACTTGGCACTTGGGGGCTAATGTATATTTTCTCAAGTCAAAATTATGGATTTTTCTTCATCAATCGGTTTACAAAGATGGTGTCAAGAGTTTTGGAAGCTTCACGACAAAAAGGTACCGATTCATCCTAAAGGTATAAACCGATCCCTGGGGGCTACACAAGCAAAAATTGCAAGATTCATACTTTAAAGTCCCAGTTCATCCTGAAACGATAAACCGGCCCTTGGGGACTACGCAGGCAAAAGTTGAAGCATTACAAAGTCCCGGTTCATGATGATATCATAAACCGGCCCTGGGGGCTGCTGGAGTTGATATTAGAAATTGGACACAAGAGAAACAATTATGAAGAGTTAACAGTGTTTACCTCATATCGCTCCATCATAAGGCCCACTAAACCGGCTTCATAGTCGCGGCTTGTATACAGGCGATTTAAGAAGCCAGAATGAATCTCTTGGGCGTTGAGGTGGGCATAGCTGGATAAATCCATTTTCCACTTGCCCTTATCCATAGCAGAAAACTCTTCCTTGGCACTATGCGTTGATAAAGCGATAGGATTGCCAGGGGTGGTGTGGCCGACGCTGGTGACAATGACATCATCCGATTGGTCATTAGCTGCTTTGGCTGGGCTTGGCGGCTTGTCTGCAGCTTTAGCCGGGCTTGGCGGGTCAGTAGCATGGCCGGTGGGATCCTCTTCCATCGGTTCAGCAAAGCTTTCATGATGTTCTGGTGGCGGATCATCATGTATAGCGTCAACATTAGGCTCAAATTGTTCTGGGATCTGTTCCGGGTTATCATCAACCGGATTATCATCAGTCGGTTTATCATCAGTTGGTTTATTCAATTTGGCCTTTTTGCTAGGCCTGGCCTTGGCTCTGAAAGGAAAAGATATAAAGGTTAGTATAACAAACAAGTATAAAGCGTCAAAGAGTTAAGTTTAAAGTGTTCACCCAGGAACAGTCTTGAGAGGAGGGAGTTGTGTGGCCATTGACTCGCTGGATGATGAATGAGGTGTTCCCTGATAGTTTGAATCAGACGGATTAAGAGGTTGCCTGAAATAACCCACCTTGGGATAAGGAGTATCAGAAATATATGAGACCTCCGATCGACGTTTCCGGGTTGGAGTGTTCGGTAAACCGACTGAAGTAGCTACATGGCCACTGTGCCGGGTTGTGCGGCGAGATTCATGCTGCTATTTCTTCAAAAGAAAGTTGGGATCCAGATAAGCTAGAGGGTGTGAAAATTTTACTTTCCAGTTTGCTTGACGGTTTTTCTGTTTTGGTTGAGGATCTGAACCGAAGGAAAGAATAATTACCTCTACATCTTCATCCCGGCTAGCTTCAGCGTCCTCCTGATAAGGGTCATTGTCAATGAGGTGTATGAAAAATGAACCAAGAGAATCAAGTTCTACCTATGAGTCCAGATTATAAAGATCCTCGTCGAGGTTCAGCCCGGTGGATTCAGTTGTTTTCTTCTTAGCAGGTTTTTTGACGACCTTTGTCTTGGGACGAGGGGTCTTGGCCGGTTTATCCTAAGGTTTCTTCTTCCAAAATGGGACGTCACCCTGTTAAAAGATTGACAAAGGTTATAAGAAAAAGTCAAGAATATCAGGTACAAACAGGAGTTAGGCAAATTCTTATAGCTGGCGATTTATTCAAAACGCAGAAGGGACTTAGCCCTGTTTTGCTGCAGACAGCCACCGATTCATTCAGTATCTTTTTAACAGCTTCAGTGATTTCAACGTCCGTTAACTGAATTTCAGTGTGCCATCGAGGATCTTTTGAGTCCCCTGTGTACTCGCACATTAAACTGGGGCGACGGCTTAAAGGCAAAATACTCCAAGATATCCAGCAATGAACAAATAGTAAAGATCAAATAGGACAGTTTGAGAATTGCGTGATGATGTAAATTTAAACCTTCTCACAAATGAATCAGTTAGGTAGTAGTACTGAGGGCACTTATCTGCCACGAAGCTCTCAAGATCAGCGTTACGCACATATGCTTCAAATTCCTCCTTAATTCCTGCCTGAACCATGAAGTCCTCTAACGACCATTCACAAGGCCGCACTTGAGCATCTCTTGGTAGTTCATTGTCCAGCTCACGTATTGCGGGCCTTGGGCCTTGCTTCCTTGAGGAACCACCTTGGTACATTTTCCTAAACATATTTCTTCCTCTGAAAAATTTCTAAATTTTTTAGTAACTTAAAAATAAAAGTGAACCAAACTCAACAAAATTGATAGCAACTACTCCTACAAGTGCCTAGAGGCTATATCATGCATTAAAACTACTTTTGACCACATAAATTTGACATGCAAGCTCAAGAACAGGGTCACCTAAGCAGCAAAATTTTGCAATGAATAAGGCACTAGAACAAAAACTAATTGGACCATTGGAGGAGTCACATACCGAAGAACAATCCCTCAAATCAGTTTTGTGAATGGAGCTTTTGAGTAAGGAGATCGAAAATGGCAGCAAGATGAGCAAGAATCGGGTTTGAGCTGGCTAGTGATTTTTCTGGAGCAAGACGAAGTGTGTGGGTGTAAGTATAAGTGGAGGGGACCCACGTGGGGTCCACGAGGCAAGGGGCGCGCCCTCCACCCTCGTGGGCACGTGGCTGCTCCCCTTGTTGTGTTCTTAGTGCCTAAAATCCTTAAATATTCTGGAAAAAATCATATTTCATTTTCACGGCATTTGGAGAACTTTTATTTTCGGGGTATTTTTTATTGCAAGGATAATTTAGAAAACAGACAGAAAATACTATTTTTTTCTTTATTTAATATAAATAACAGAAAGTAAAAGGAGGGTACAGAGAGTTGTGTTTTCTAAATTCATCCATCTCATGCTCATCAAAAGGAATCCACTAACAAGGTTGACCAAGTCTTGTTAACAAACTCATTTCGAATAACATGAAACCGGAGAATTTTCAAATAACACTAGGTTACCTCAATGGGGATATGCACATCCCCAACAATAAGAATATCATATTTCTTCTTGACAGTAGGAAGAGGAAATTCAAAACCTCCAATAGTAACTGTTGAAATTTTTCCAATAGAATTGATACTTTGGACTTGAGGTTGTTTCCTCGGAAAGTGTACCATATGCTCATTACCATTAACATGAAAAGTGACATTGCCTTTATTGCAATCAATAACAGCCCCTGCAATATTCAAAAAGGGTCTACCAAGGATAATCGACATACTATCGTCCTCGGGAATATCAAGAATAACAAAGTCCATTAAAATAGTAACGTTTGCAACCACAACAGGCACATACTCACAAATACCGACAGCTATAGCAGTTGATTTATCAGCCATTTGCAAAGATATTTCAATAGGTGTCAACTTATTCAAATCAAGTCTACGATATAAAGAGAGAGGAATAACACTAACACCAGCTCCAAGATCACATAAAGCAGTTTTAACATAGTTTCTTTTAATAGAGCATGGTATAGTTGGTACTCCGGGATCTCCTAGTTTCTTTGGTATTCCACCCTTAAAAGTGTAATGAGCAAGCATGGTGGAAATTTCAGCCTCTAGTATCTTTCTTTTATTTGTAACAATATCTTTCATGTATTTAGCATAAGGGTTCATTTTAAGCATATCAGTCAAACGCATATGCAAAAAGATAGGTCTAATCATTTCAGCAAAGCGCTCAAAATCCTCATCATCCTTTTTCTTGGATGGTCTAGGAGGAAAAGGCATGGGTTTCTGAACCCATGGTTCTCTTTCTTTACTGTGTTTCCTAGCAATGAAGTCTCTCTTATCATAACATTGATTCTTTGATTGTGGGTTATCAAGATCAATGGCAGGTTCAATCTCTACATCATTATCATTGCTAGGTTGAGCATCAACATGAACATCATCATTAACATTATCACTAGGTTCATGTTCATTATCAGATTGTGTTTCAGCATCAAAAATAGAAATATCATTGGGATTCTCATGTGTGTCAACAACAGGTTCACTAGAAGCATGCAAAGTCCTATCATTTTTCTTTTTCTTCTTCTTAGAAGAACTAGGTGCATCAATATTAGTTCTCTAAGAATCTTGCTCAATCCTCTTGGGATGGCCCTTAAGATACAAAGGTTCCTGAGTCATTTCACCCCCTCTAGTCATAACTCTAACAACATTATCATTCTTATTATTATTTAATTCATTGAGCAAATCATTCTGAGCCTTAAGTACTTGTTCTACTTGAGTGGTAACCATAGAAGCATGTTTACTAATAAGTTTAAGTTCACCTTTAACTCTAGACATATAATCACTCAAGTGTTCAAGCATATCAGCATTGTGTTTCAATTGTCTACCAACATAAGCATTGAAGTTTTCTTGTTTAACAATAAAATTATCAAACTCATCTAAGCATTGGCTAGCAGACTTATAACGAGGAATATCACCTTCATCAAATCTATAGAGAGAATTTACCTTTACTACCTGTGTCGGGTTATCAAGACCATGTATTTCTTCAATAGGTGGTAAATTCTTAACATCTTCAGCTTTAATACCTTTTTCTTTCATAGATTTTTTGCCTCTTGCATATCTTCAGGACTGAGAAATAGAATACCCCTTTTCTTCGGAGTTGGCTTAGGAGTTGGTTCAGGAAGTGTCCAATCATTTTCATTACTCAACATATTATTCAATAGCAATTCGGCTTGATCAACAGTTCTTTCCCTGAAAACACAACCAACACAACTATCCATGTGGTCTCTGGAAGCATCAGTTAGTCCATTATAAAAGATATCAAGTATTTCATTTTTCTTAAGAGGATGATCAGGCAAAGCATTAAGTAATCGAGAAGCCTCCCCCAAGCTTGTGGGAGACTCTCTTCAATTTGCACAAAATTATATATTTCCCTTAAGGCAGCTTGTTTCTTATGAGTATTTAGCAGAGAAGTAATAAATCATATCCTGGGGACTACGCACACAACCAGGATCAAGAGAATTAAACCATGTTTTAGCATCACCCTTTAATGAGAATGGAAACAACTTAAGGATAAAGTAATAGCAAGTTTTCTCATCATTAGTGAACAGGGTGGCTATATCATTTAATTTAGTAAGATGTGCCACAACAGTTTCAGATTCATAGCCATATAAAGGACCAGATTCAACCAAAGTAATTAACTCAGGATCGACAGAGAAATCATAATCCTTATCAGTAATAAAGATAGGTGAAGTAGCAAAAGCAGGGTCATATTTCATTCTAGCATTCAAAGACTTTTCTTTAAGCTTAGCTAATAATTTCTTAAGATCAGATCTATCATTGCAAGCTAAGAAGTCTCTAGCAGTTTCTTCATCCATAACATAACCCTCGGGCACAATAGGCAATTCATATCTAGGTGGAGAATCTTCATCATCACTTTCATCAATATTATCAGTTTCAATAATTTCATTCTCTCTAACCCTAGCAAGTTGTTCATCAAGAAATTCACCTAGTGGCATAGTAGTATCAAGCATAGAAGTAATTCCATCATAAGTATCATGCAAAGCAGAAGTGGCATCATCAATAACATGCGACATATCAGATGAATAGCAGGAGTAGGTGTCGCAAGTTTACTCAAAACAGAAGGTGAATCAAGTTCAGAGCTAGATGGCAGTTCCTTACCTCCCCTCGTAGTTGAGGGAAAAATCTTGGTTCTTTTATGTTTCAAGTTCTTAATAATTATATGCAGATATAAATCCCAAGTGACTCAAAGAATATAGCTATGCTCCCCGGCAACAGCGCCAGAAAATAGTCTTGATAACCCACAAGTATAGGGGATCGCAACAGTTTTCGAGGGTAGAGTATTCAACCCAAATTTATTGATTCGACACAAGGGGAGCCAAAGAATATTCTCAAGTATTAGCAGCTGAGTTGTCAATTCAACCACACCTGGAAACTTAATATCTGCAGCAGAGTGTTTAGTAGCAAAGTAATATGATAGTAGTGGTAATGGTAGCAAAAGTAATGGTAGGAGTTTTGGTTTTATAGTGATTGTAACAGTAGCAACGGAAAAGTAAATAAGCGAAGATCAATATATGAAAAGCTCGTAGGCATTGGATCGGTGATGGATAATTCAATCATGCAACAGTTATAACATAGGGTGACATATAAATAGCTCCAGTTCATCAATGTAATGTAGGCATGTATTCCGAATATAGTCATACGTGCTTATGGAAAAGAACTTGCATGACATCTTTTGTCCCACCCTCCCGTGGCAGTGGGGTCCTATTGGAAACTAAGGGATATTAATGCCTCCTTTTAATAGAGTATCGGACCAAAGCATTAACACATAGTGAATACATGAACTCCTCAAACTACGGTCATCACCAGTAAGTATCCCGGTTATTGTCACTTCGGGGTTAATGGATCATAACACATAATATGTGACTATAGACTTGCAAGATAGTATCAAGAACTCACATATATTCATGAAAACATAATAGGTTCAGATCTGAAATCATAGCACTCGGGCCCTAGTGACAAGCATTAAGCATAGAAAAGTCATAGCAACATCAATCTCAGAACATAGTGGATACTAGGGATCAAACCCTAACAAAACTAACTCGATTACATGATAAATCTCATCTAGCCCATCACCGTCCAGCAAGCCTACGATGGAATTACTCACGCACGGCGGTGAGCATCATGAAATTGGTGATGGAGGAAGGTTGATGATGATGGTGGCGACAGATTCCCCTCTTCGGAGCCCCGAACGGACTCCAGATCAGCCCTCCCGGGAGAGATTAGGGCTTGGCGGCGGTTGCGTATCGTAAAAGGTGATGAATCCTTCTCTCTAATTTTTTCTCCCCGAAAGTGAATATATGGAGTCAAGATGGACGTCGGTGGAGCATCAGGGGGCCCACGAGGCGCCCCCACCCTCGTGGACAAGGTGTGGGCCCCCTGACGTGGATTCTTCTTCCAGTATTTTTTATATATTTCAAAAATAATCTTTGTTGATTTTCAGGTCATTCCGAGAACTTTTATTTCTGCACAAAAATAACACCATGGCAATTTTGCTGAAAACAGCGTCAGTCCGGGTTAGTTCCATTCAAATCATGCAAGTTAGAGTCCAAAACAAGGGCAAAAGTGTTTGGAAAAGTAGATACGACGGAGTCGTATCACCCGCCCGGTCGGAGGAGCAGGAAGCGACCGGGGGAGGGGGATTGGGCCGGCCTACTGGGATGGGCCGAAGCCTAAGGGGAGGCCAGGGGCATTCTCTCTCTCCTTTGAGTTTCCTTTTTCTTTTTTCTTTTTTTTGTTTCTCTTTTTCTAGCAGCTTTTGCATTTTATTTTGCCACAAATGACTTTGCAAAAATATGCCACTAGCCAAAACAAATTCAAAGAAGTACTGTGCACTGCCACAAAAATGTTGGGAATGTTTTGAATCCCTTTGGATTTATTCAAAAAGAATAGGGCATTTTGAAAGGCTGTTTTGGCTCTATTAAAAAGCATTAGGCCCATTTAGAGTTGGTGATGATGTTGTGTTCCTTAACAACAAATAGTTTTGGATTATTTGCTAAAAGGTGAACATTTTTCCAACAAGTTTTGATCAACTTCATTTTGCACTTTGAAGTTGAATGGAATTCCAAAGAAGGAATTTGAAATGAGATATTATCCCAACATGATTATCATTGCAAATCTCAGTAGCTTAGCATCATCATGATGGATTACTATAGCTCCATTACATAGGGGTGTTACAATTCTCCTCCTCTAAAAGAAATTCTCGTCCCGAGAATTAGGAGGTAGAAGGGAAAAGATCGGGGTATTTGGCACAGGGGTTATCCTCGCGTTCCCAAGTGGCTTCATCCTTAGTATGATTTGACCATTGCACCTTGAGGAACTTGGTAACCTTCTGGCGTGTTTGACGTTCAGCTTCTTCAAGAATGCGGATCGGATGCTCTTTGTATGTGAGATCATCTTGAACTTCAATCAGTCCTGGATCCACTTCACGTTCCGGATTCTTGAAGCATCGGCGAAGTTGCGACACGTGGAAGACGTCATGGACGTGAGAGAACTGAGGTGGCAACTCCAATTGATAAGTCACCAGTCCACGATGGGAGAGAATGCGAAAAGGACCAATGTAGCGAGGAGCTAGCTTGCCCTTGACTCCAAACCGATGAGTGCCTCTCAAAGGGGTGACACGCAAATAAGCTTGTTCACCAGGTTGATAAGTTGAACCCTAGTGTTTCCGGTCATAGTTGCTCTTATGGCGGGACTGGGCCGCCTTGAGATTATCCCGTACAATGTGAACCTGCTCTTCAGCTTGTTGAATAATGTCTGGACCAATGAGCATCCGTTCCCCAGTTTCTGACCAATTCAGAGGGGTTCGGCACTTACGTCCATAAAGCACTTCGAAGGGTGCCATTTTCAAGCTGGCTTGATAAGTGTTGTTATAAGAGAACTCCACATAAGGGAGAGATTCTTCCCACTTCTTGCCGAAAGAAATAACACAAGCTCGAAGCATGTCTTCAAGAATTTGATTGACTCGCTCGACTTGGCCTTGGGATTGGGGATGATAAGAAGTGCTCCAAGTAATATGAGTTCCCATTGCCTCTTGGAAACTATCCCAAATCTTCGAAGTGAATATATTGTCGTGGTCTGAACCGATCTCCTTCGGAATGCCATGGAGTGACACAATTCGGGAGATATACAAGTTTGCTAATTGACTAGCAGTGATTGTCTCCTTGACTGGCAGAAAGTGAGCAACCTTCGAGAATTGGTTGATGACGACAAAGATAGCATTGTTACCTTTCTAAGACTTGGGAAGGCCAGTGACAAAGTCCATCTGAATCTTATCCCATTTCCATTCAGGAATAGGGAGAGGTTGTAGAAGTCCAGTCGGTTTCTGATGTTCTGCTTTGACGCGACGGCAAACGTCACATTCTTTGATATATCGAGCAATATCTTGCTTCATCTTGGACCACCAATACTTCTGACGAATGTCTAAGTACATCTCGGTACTTCCCGGATGAATAGAGAGAGGGGTGTCATGCACTTCTTTCATCACCTTCTTTGTCATAAGATCGAACTGGGGTACTACAATACGATCTCTGAAGTATAAGGTTCCATCTTCACCAAGTGAGAAATCTCCAGCTTTCTCTAAGGCAAGATCCTTTTTCATCAGATCAACATGAGCACCTTTGGCTTGAGCAAACTTCATTGCTTTTAGAAGAGTTGGTTCCAATACGAGGTTATTTAGAGAACCTTGTGGAACTAGCTGAAGGTTCAGCTTGCATAGCTCTTCATAAAGGCAGGGTTGAGCTTTGTAGGCCATGTGATTATTGCAATATGACTTGCGGCTCAGAGCATCGGCCATGACATTAGCCTTACCATGGGTATAGGATATACCGCAGTTGTAGTCAGCAATAGCTTCCATCCATCGCTGCTGACGGAGGTTCAGGTCTGGCTGAGTAAACAGGTACTTCCGACTCTGATGATCAGTGAAGATATCGCAATGATTGCCGAGAAGGTACTGTCACCATAGCTTCAGTGCAAAGATAACCGCAGCAAGCTCGAGGTCGTGAACTGGGTAGTTCTCTTCATGAGGACGCACTTGACGGGAGGCATAAGCAATCACTCTGTGCTCTTGCATTAGGACACAGCCTAATCCTTGTCGTGAAGCGTCGCAATAGATGACGAAGTCCTTGTGAGAATCAGGGGAGCAAGCACTGGGGCAGATGTCAGCTTGACCTTGAGTGTCTGGAAACTTTCCTGACACTTTTTAGTCCAATCAAACTTAACGCCTTTGTGTAGCAGATTGGTCAGTGGCTTGGCGATCTTGGATAAGTTCTGGACAAAGCGGCGACAATAGCTGGCTAGTCTGAGAAAGCTTCTGACTTGCTTGACAGTCTTCAGAGGGGTCCAATCAAGAATAGCCTGAACGCGCTCTGGGTTGAAGGCAATACCATCCTTGGAGATGACATGACCAAGGTATGTGACTTCGGGTAACCATAATTCGCACTTGGAATACTTGGCATAAAGTTGATGCTCTCGAAGCTTTTCCAGAACAAGACGAAGATGTTCGACATGTTCTTCTTTGTTCTTCGAATATACCAGAATATCATCCAGATAGACCACGACGAACTTGTGAGGTAATCCATGAATATGTAGTTCATCAGACGTGGGAATGTGGCCGGAGCATTGGTCAAGCCAAAAGACATGACGGTGTACTCGTAAGAACCATAACGAGTGACGAATGCAGTCTTTGGAATATCGTCTTTGCGAACACGGATCTGGTGGTAACCCAACCACAAGTCGAGTTTAGACAATATTGATGAACCAGCCAGTTGATCATACAGATCATTGATCCATGGAAGGGGATATTTGTTCTGAATTGTAGCTTGGTTGATAGGACGATAGTCTTGGACCAAACGATTCGTTCCGTCCTTCTTCTTGACGAAGAGAGAATGTGCTCCCCAGGCGGAGGAACTTGGAAGAATGAAACCCTTGCGAAGGGATTTGTCGATTTCCTCCTTAAGTTCAAGGAGCTCATGAGGTGGCATCTTGTAGGGTCGCTTGGCGATAGGAACGGTGCCTGGTTTCAAGTCGATGACGAACTCCACAGCCCGAGTAGGAGGTATTCCTGGAAGTTCTTCCGGAAAGACATCTAGGAAGTCATGAACAACTGGAATCTTTTCAATTCCCTCAAGAGGTGCTGCGTTCAACACATTCAAGAGATAGAGCCGGGCCTCGGCATTTTGAACCAGACGAGCATTGTAGCTTACTATCTCATCTGAAGGGTGTAGAAGGTGGACGGTTTTAGTGGCGCAAACAATAGAAGCCATATGTGCTTTCAACCAATCCATTCCCAGAATGAGGTCAATATTGGAAGACTTCAGAATAATGGGGGAGGCAAAAAATTCCAACCCTTCGATTTCAATTGAAACGTTGTGGCTAACCATGGAGGTTTGGCATTGGCCCGCAGTGGTTTTTACCACTAGTGGAGTGTGCATCTCTTCGTATTAAATGCCATGCATGAATGCAAAATCTTCTTATATGAAAGAATGTGATGCTCCTGAATCAAACAAGACAGATGCTGGTACTGAATTAACTAGAAGAGTACCCATCACAGTAGCAGGCTGGTCTTGAGCTTCGTTTAGATCAACATGATTAGCCTGACCATGACCATAAGGTCTGGCATTGTTGTTGCAGGGTTGATTGATACACGAGCATTAGAAGGCAGAGCCAACTGATTCTGATTCTGAGGGCAGTTCCTGGAACGGTGACCTGGAAGGCCACACTTGAAGCACAGACCATCATTGGGATTGGAAGCAGGAGCTTGGGGTGGTGCAGTCCGAAGAGGCTACCTCATTGGTGGAGGAGGCAGACGCGGAGCAGCATAGGACTGTCTTGGTGTAGGTGCAGTTGGATGATACATGCTGTGGGGAATCCATATCGACGCTTCTGCGCTGACGGGCCCGAAGGTGAGCCAGCGTCACGGCTGCGCCTAAGGGATCCCTGGTGTTCCTGAAGACAAGTCTCAACCTTAATGGCCTTGTTCACCAAGGTGGCGAAGTAGGCAAAGTCATGAACGAGCAGTGCTAGTTTGATATCAGGGTGAAGTCCATCATGAAACTTCTCTTGCTTACGAGCATCAGTTGCAATGTCTTCTTCAACATAACGTGACAAGTCCAGAAATTCCCGCTGATAAGCATCTACAGTCTTGTTGCCTTGGGTGAGGTTGCGGAAATCTCGCTTCTTCCTGTCCATGATTCCCTAAGGAATGAAGCGGGCACGGAAGGCAGCTTGGAAATCCGGCCAAGTGATGATTGTTCCAGTAGGCAGGGTACGCCTATGGCTGTCCCGCCATTGAGCAGCGGGACCCTTGAGGAAGAAGGATGCGAAGGTGACATAGCTTGCAGTGGCTACATCAGCAGACTCCATTTCATATGTGATGTCGCGGAGCCAGTCATCAGCATCAAGGGGTTGAGTTGAGCTGCGGTAGATAGTTGGGTTGAGGCGCATGAAGTCCTGTAGAGTTACTGGGGTTGGCTATTGATTCATGTTCGGACGAGGAAACTGAGCCATCATTCCTTCCATGAACTGGTGATTCAGCTCAAATTATTGCATCATTCCGGCCATGAATTCAGACGGCGGTGGAGCATGGGCACCACGGCCACGACCAGCGGGTCTAACCATCCTGCTAACATGTAACATGGGTAGTTCAACATTGAGCATTTGCAATGACAAGGATCATTCATGATGAAACATGCATAATGAAAGAGGTACGATGGATACCACATAGTAGTCAACACGATAGTGTGTGTACTATTCAGAATACTATTCTAAGGAATAACTATGGCTTATCCAACTTTGGGGTGAATGTGGTCACGGGATCCTAATGTTAGAGTTAGTAAATTTGTCTAACCCGAATGGAAGAGAGATTAGAGCCCCAAAGTATAGACGAGGCGTAAAAGATCCTAATACCACCCAAATGGCGACGTAGGCTCGTAAGACACACAGCCAATGTTAGTAAAAGTTTTTTAGTGACTAGACTCAACTTCGACCAAGGAGTTGGAAAGGGGGCTACCTACAGGCAGTCGGCTCTGATACCAACTTGTGACGCACTCGACTCAATCATACACTAATCATACACGCAAATGTGTATGATCAAGATCAAGGACTCACGGGAAGATATCACAACACAACTCTAGACACAAATTCAAATAATACAAGCTTTATATTACAAGCCAGGGGCTTCGAGGGCTCGAATACATAAGCTCGAATACACAAGAGTCAGCGGAAGCAACAATATTTGAGTACAGACATAAGTTAGACAAGTTTGCCTTAAGAAGGCTAGCACAAAAGACAATGATCGAAAAGGCAAGGCCTTCTGCCTGGGAGCCTCCTAACTACTCCTGGTCGTCGGCAGCCTCCATGAAGTAGTAGTCACCCTCGGTGTAGTAGTAATCGTAGGTGGTGTCATTTGGCTCCTGAGCTCCACCATCTGGTTGCGACATTCGGAAAGAAGAAAGGGGGAAAAGAGGGAGCAAAGCAACCGTGAGTACTCATCCAAAGTACTCTCAAGACTTATGTCGGTGACAAAACCGGCGGATCTCGGGTAGGGGGTCCCGAACTGTGCGTCTAAGGCGGATGGTAACAGGAGGCAGGGGACACGATGTTTTCTCAAGTTCGGGCCCTCTCGATGGAGGTAATACCCTACGTCCTGCTTGATTGGTCTTGATGATATGAGTATTACAAGAGTTGATCTACCACGAGATCGTAGAGGCTAAACCCTAGGAGCTAGCCTATGGTATGATTGTTGTTGTCCTATGGACTAAACCCTCTGGTTTATATAGACACTGGAGGGGGCTAGGGTTACACAGAGTCGGTTACAAGGGAGGAGATCTACATATTCGTATTGCCAAGCTTGCCTTCCACGCCAAGGAAAGTCCCATTCGGACACGGGACAAAGTCTTTAATCTTGTATCTTCATAGTCCAACAGTCCGGCCAAAGGATATAGTCCGGCTGTCCAAAGACCCCCTAATCCAGGACTCCCTCAGTAGCCCCTGAACCAGGCTTCAATGACGATGAGTCCGGCGCGGAGATTCATCTTCGGCATTGCAAGGCGGGTTCCTCCTCCGAATACTCCATAGAAGATTTTGAACACAGGGATAGTGTCCGGCTCTACAAAACAAGTTCCACATACCACCGTAGAGAGAATAATATTTCCACAAATCTAATCTGCTAACACGTTTAGCAACATGACATCATGCCATGGCCCAGTCTTTATTCGAACCGTTTTTCTCAACCAGCACTGCACATATCGCGAGGCGGTTTTCCTGACACGTCTTGTCAAAGCAGAGATCGTGTCCCCCTTATTACGGGATTCTCATCAATACGGACGTGGGTAACCCAATCGTGCCTGTGGGTATGACTCCTCGATTTTAGGCAAGTCCCAAATAGACACGAGGAGGACGCTTGATATTCACCCTCTTTATAAAGAGGCCAAGACATGTCCTTTTTCCCTCTCGTGCTCAATTGAATCCTTCCCCCGCCTCGAGTTCCAACACCCAAGGCTCAGGTCAGGCGCTTCGGACCTTCAACCATGTCCGGATCCAGCCTCCAAGGTCGGTGGATGCCTTCCTCTATCACAGAGGAGGACATCAAGAAGCTGAGAGAGGCCAGGTATCTGACCGCCGAAATCTCGCACAGGCTGCCTGTCCGAGGGCGGGTCATCCCCACTCCCGAACCCAACGAGAGTGTTGTGTTCATCTTTCACTTCCTCCGAGGGCTAGGCCTCGCTCTGGATCCCTTTGTTAGGGGGCTCATGTTCTATTATGGGCTGGATTTCCATGATCTGGCCCCGGATTCCCTCCTTCACATCTCGTCGTTCATCATCGTGTGTGAGGCCTTCCTCCGCATTACCCCACACTTCAGCCTGTGGCTCAAGACTTCCAATGTGAAGCTAAAGATGATCGAGGGGCGACACGCAGAGTGCGGAGGCGCCGTAATAAGCAAAAGCGTTGATGCTCCATGGCCAGAGGGTTCCTTCCCAGAGGTGTCCAGTTTGTGGCAGCGGGGGTGGTTTTATATCACAGCTCCCCGGAGTACCAAGTAGGTAGCCGCCCCTGCCTTTCGCTCAGGCCCCCCACCACAACTGATGTCATGGATCAACAAGGGGCTGAACTGGGGGCCAGTAAATGATGTGCCGATATTGCAGAGTCGCATCCGAGATCTCCTTGAGAGAGATGTCAGCCTGGTCTTGGTAATGCAAGTCATGCTAGTTCGCCGGGTCCCGCCTTGCAAACGTCGACCCCTCCGTATGTGGGAGTTCAACCCGGAAGGACCATGAATTATTCAGCACTTCCTCGGCATGACGCTCGAAGAGATGTACAAATTGTTCTTCGGACCACAAATAAGGTGTCCGGACACCATCTAGGATGCGGGTCTGAGCTGCAATCGCCCAGATACCCAAGTAAGTAAGCCCGTGGCCGAACACACTGTCTTTTTATTTATCATAACATCATTATGAAAAGTCGCTCTTTGACCAGGACTTGGTAACAAAGGCGAAGATGATCAGGTGTTCAGCCCCCCTTCCCGAAGGTTCAGCAAATCTAGTACTAGCCAGAATGCTTGAGCTGGCGCCTTATCAGGCGCCCTCAGGGGAAGATAAAGGGGAGAATAAAGAGGCTGGAAGCGGGCCTTGCTCATTATTCATCCAAACCGGGGGAATTAGCGCCTCCGTGAAGGAGGATAACCACGGAGAAGAATCTGAAATTCCCTCTCCCCAAGGAAGGAAGAGGACCACCTCTGAAGACCCGGAAACAAAGGTTTCCAAACGGGGGAAGAAATCTTCACTAGAGGGTCCAGCCTCGGAGGGTACTCTTGCCGCACAGTGTCCGCAAGGGGATCAGCCCTCTACCGAGCTGTAAGTAAACAAAAAGTACTTAATGGTAAAAATATCCTACATTACTTCTGAAGATAATAACAGAAGCATATATCTTGCAGTTCAGATCGTAGCCCTTCTCGACAGAGTTCGTCTTTGGGGGATCTTCTTCCGGAGATGATGGAGAGCGAAACACCTCCCCCTGCCACCCCGCCTCATGAGCCGGGCGACCCTGAAGTGTCGTCGCGGAGGGTTTCTCCTGATCCGCCAAGGCCAGAGGGTAATCCTTTGGCCACCCGAAGTCCTCAGTATTTGGATCCTAAAGAGAGCAACAGAAAGAGTCCGGAACCATACAGTGTGCGGTCGGACGCACTGAAGGATCTTCTAGAGCAAGTGGCCATCTCAGAAGAGCATCATACGCTAATGGGTATGGTGATTGAAAGGATTTCATGCGCCAAAAGCGGGTTGCATGAAGGTTTTATGAGTCTGCTGAAAGGCTTTGAGGTACGTGAAATAGTGTATGTTTTTGACAGTACCGCACACGTTAGGTGTGCCCTATGCAGATAGTAGCCCCTGAGACTCTGGTTGCCGTCGAGAATGGCGGCAAACAGAGGATCATAGTCCCAAGAAATAATCAGACCACCGTCATGTGTAGGTGGCTGAAGCTCCGGTGGCTAGCCGGACTGGTGAGTTTGCCGAGCTGAAGCGGCAACTTGATGCGGCAGATGCCGACATCGTGCTTGTCAACAAGCGGCTCGACGAGGCACAGGGTATGTGATTTCTCCGGTGATCAACACATAGTAAGAGGAGCATGATGCCAGTATCTTTAATATGTTGTGACTGCAGATGGAGCTGCCACCGTGGAGATCCTTCAGGCAGAACTTGCCCGAGCCAAGGAACAAGCCAGAAATAGCGATGCGGCCGCTCTAAAGGCAGTCGAAGAGTTGAGGGCCGAACAAGCCGCGCATTGCCAGAGCAAGGAAAGAATGGCCAAGATGGCGTTGAGTTGAAAGATGCCGCCGACCGTTACCAGCTTCTTGAAAAAGAAAGCCGAGCGAAGGCAACGGACCTAGAGAAGGCCATGGTAGCAGCCAAGGAAGCCCGCTCCAAAATCAGAGCGACGAAGGAGGAGCTGCGTCAAGCTGGAGATATCATGGCTGGGAAGCCCTTTTTTTTGCGGACTAAGTTCAGAGATCCGAAGTATGCCCCTCTTGATCAACTATGGAGTTCTGCAGACGCATACGTGGATTTGGCGGCAAGTGCTGTTGATGCGGGCGAGTACTTCAAGGATCAAAAAGATCGTGAAGTGGAAAAGCTGTTCTGGTCATAGTTCCATGCTCCAGTGCGTCCGCTGCTGTTGAATGAGCGAATGGCCGAGTGGGCCGAGCTCCATAGGTTGTCCGGACTTGCCATGAGGTCTTTTGTGGATCATCTGTGGCCGGAAGGGCCAAGGCCGAATAGTTACTTTAGTTTAGTGCAACAATTCCTTGGTGTTGTGCCGCACATCGACGCTATGAAAAGGTCAGCGTGCATAGAGGGTGCGCGGATGGCACTTGCCCGTGTCAAGACATATTAGGCAGAGATTAAGGATGGCAATGGGTCGGGTTTGGATCGGGTTGAACAATATTAAATCCATATCCATATCCATGAAGACAGTCTTTGTCCATCCACGAAAAAATCCATGGGTGATAAATTGTGTCCATGTCCAAACCCGATAGATATCCATACCCATTGGTATCCATTGGGTCCTCTCAAGAAATATAAATTACACATAACATAGCGTTAACATAAGCTCCTCCATTCTTCACCTTGTGGCAGGCTAGGCCTCACTTATGTTAAACATCAACTTATGGTAAATCAACATCCACTAACATGCTAAGATCATTTAGTATTTTTCTAATAGTTGTGAATGACAAGTCATTTAACAAGGAGATAAAAATAAGGGAAGGGGCATTGGAGTATGTTACAGAGGGGATTGAATGTCAACTAATAAAAGTTATGATAGAGATTGTGCAATTTCTTTTACATGTTTTAGATAACAAAGTGTAAAATTACAGTGGGACATGTGACTGTGGGGTAGGGATAGCAGATTTTGGCCCATTAAGTCACACTATCGGATCGGGTTTGGATATATCCACGGGTACAATATTATATCCATGCCCTACCCACGAGCAACCGGGTCGGGTTTGGGCGGCATCCATGGACACAAAAGCATATCCAGATCATGTCCATTCGGGTCGGATATGTTGGGGAACGTAGCAGAAAACAAAAAAAATTCCCTACGGTTTCACCAAGATCCATCTAGGAGTTCATCTAGCAAGGAGTGATTAGATGCATCTACGTACCTTGTAGATCGCGAGCGGAAGCGTTCAAAGAACGGGGATGAGGTAGTCATACTCAACGTGATTCGAATCACCGAATATCCTAGCACCGAACGAACGGTACCTCCGCGTTCAACACACGTACGGTTAGCGTAACGTCTCCTTCTTCTTGATCCAGCAAGAGGGAAAGGAGAGGTTGAGGAAGATGGCTCCAGCAGCAGCACGACGGCGTGGTGGTGATGGAGCTGCAGTACTCCGTCAGGGCTTCGCCAAGCGCTATGGAGGAGGAGGGGGTGTTGGAGAGGGAGAAGGAGGCAACCAAAGGCGTGGGATGAAAGCCCTCCTTCCCCCACTATATATAGGAGGGCCAAGGGGGGGCGCCGGCCCTAGGAGATCCAATCTCCTAGGGGGGTGCGGCCAAGGGGGAGGAATCCCTCCTCCCCAAGGCACCTAGGAGGTGCCTTCCCCTCCTAGGACTCTTCCTCCCTTGAAACCCTAGGCGCATGGGCATCTTGGGGCTGGTGCCCTTGGCCCATGTAGGCCAAGGCGCACCCCCTACAGCCCATGTGGCCCCCGGGACAGGTGGCCCCACCCGGTGGACCCCCGGGACCCTTCTGGTGGTCCCGGTACAATACCGATAACCCCGAAACTTGTCCCGATGCCCGAAACAGGACTTCCCATATATAAATCTTTACCTCCGGACCATTCCGGAACTCCTCGTGACGTCCGGGATCTCATCCGGGACTCCGAACAACATTCGGGTTACTGCATATACATATCCCTACAACCCTAGCGTCACCGAACCTTAAGTGTGTAGACCCTACGGGTTCGGGAGACATGCAGACATGACCGAGACGACTCTCCGGTCAATAACCAACAGCGGGATCTGGATACCCATGTTGGCTCCCACATGCTCCACGATGATCTCATCAGATGAACCACGATGTCGAGGATTCAATCAACCCCGTATGCAATTCCCTTTGTCAATCGATATGTTACTTGCCCGAGATTCGATCGTCGGTATCCCAATACCTCGTTCAATCTCGTTACCGGCAAGTCACTTTACCCGTACCGTAATGCATGATCCCGTGACCAGACACTTGGTCACTTTGAGCTCATTATGATGACGCATTACCGAGTGGGCCCAGTGATACCTCTCCGTCATACGGAGTGACAAATCCCAGTCTCGATCTATGTCAACCCAACAGACACTTTCGGAGATACCTGTAGTGCACCTTTATAGTCACCCAGTTACTGGTACACCCAAAGCACTCCTACGGTATCCGGGAGTTACACGATCTCATGGTCAAAGGAAAAGATACTTGACATTGGAAAAACTCTAGCAAACGAACTACACGATCTTTATGCTATGTTTAGGATTGGGTCTTGTCCATCACATCATTCTCCTAATGATGTGATCCTGTTATCAATGACATCCAATGTCCATAGCCAAGAAACCATGACTATCTGTTGATCAACGAGCTAGTCAACTAGAGGCTTACTAGGGACATGTTGGTGTCTGTTATTCACACATGTATTACGATTTCCGGATAATACAATTATAGCATGAATAAAGACAATTATCATGAACAAAGAAATATAATAATAATGCTTTTATTATTGCCTCTAGGGCATATTTCCAACAGGATTTCCATGGATATCCATGTCCATGGGTAAAATTTCCATCCTTAGCAGAGATGGAGGCCACCACTATTGGAACACAGGGTTCGGCCGTGGGCCGAGTAGCTGCCGAGCACTACTTTGAAGAAGTCCTTGAAGGCGCTCGTTCGATAGAGGCTCGGTGCTCGAAGAATATTATGTTCTAGTGACATGTATTCCCATTGTAAAAACAATGTTCTATTGAATTATAAAGGCTATGTTTATACTTTTTCCTGAAAGTATTATGATGCCTCATGTGCGGCCGTTTATGTATATATGTATATAACCTGAAAGATTGCAGTCGTCGGTTTCAGCCCCCACGCATATAATGCGGGGGTGTTCACAAAAAACGCGTATTCACACTTGATCCATGAAGGAGGTGGTAGCGGAGCGAACAAGGCAATCGGACTATATTGCTTTAACACTTTCACTTAGCCATAGGAGTTTGACGGTGGGACTACTATATAGCCCCTGGTACTTCCGCGCTCGTGCGAATATGGGGCGCGTACGTACATGACCGGGAAACGGCCCTTCGTTAATGCGGAGGAATCCCGAAGATTCCGCTAAGTCATCAAGTGGTTAACCAGTCTCGCGCTTTATCATGACAGTCAGTTTTCGGCTTTCTCTACTGAGGTGCTCATCCGGATGAACCAGGGCACAATCGCAGTAGTTCTCCCGGTGCCGCCTTAGCCGATAGAGAGGAACATAAGGTAGCAAAACACGGGAGCCGGGCAAACCCAACATTTGACCAAAGGCATGATTCAGAGCTGATGCGTATAAGGCCAAACTCGCGATGCCGAACACTCCCTAAGGTATTCGGTCTTTATAACATATGTCGGGCTGAGCAATGCCCTTAATAATAAACCCCGAGTGTCCAGGTATGTGCAATATCCTGACGTGGCCACATGCCAATAACATCAGCATCCTTCTCGGTTGTATTGAGTATCCGGAGGATGTGAACAACAAGAGACAGTAAAAAAGGTTTACGCAGGGTCTTAATCTGAAAAGAAACCTTTGAGCGGGTCCTTGATGCAGTCTGCGCCTGTGTCTCCGTTGTGCCGTGTCCTGGATGGGTGTAGCATGATTGTCATCTGTAAAAGAGAAGAACTTAGGTGAAAGTTGCCGTGCCAGAAAATTGGTTATTATCAATAAACCATTAAAATTCAAGATAAGTCAAGTTGAGCCGAACTAGCCCTGATTACAAGCGGGAAGCCCCTGGTACCGTCTATGAGGGTTTAACCATCAAACCAATCTCATGTATATGTAGTGATGCACCAGACTCGTCTAACTGTGTCCGTGGTCTTGACGACCTGTCATTTATTCTGGTTGGTGAGGCCGTCTAGTGCTCGGCTGTTAAAGCCGCCGCACATTCTTCCGCGCGTAGAGAACGCTCAATATTTCCACTAACTGTGATGGTGCCACGTGGACCGGGCATCTTAAGCTTGAGAGAATCGTAATGCGGTACTGCATTAAAACGAGCAAAAGTCGCTCTTCCGAGTAGTGCTTGATAGCCACTTCGGAATGGAGCGATGTAGAAAGTTAACTTTTCGCTTCGGAAGTTGTCGGGAGAACCGAATACAACCTCTAGTAATAGAGAGCCCGTACAGTGGGCCTCTGGGCCTGGTATTGCTCCCTTGAAGGTAGTATTACTGTGGCTTATTTTTGTCGGGTCTATCCCCATTTTGCGGACTGTGTCCTGATATATCAGATTTAGACCACTTCCGCCGTCCATAAGGAGTCGTGTGAGATGGTATCCCTTTATTATTGGGTCTAACACCAAGGCAACCAATCCTTCATGCCGGATGCTTGTCGCGTGATCCCCTCGATCAAAACTGATCGGGCAGGCCAACTAGGGGTTGAACTTAGGGGTGACGGGCTCTATGGCGCGTATGCCTCGGAGTGCATGTTTGCTTTTCCTCTTCGTCACATGGATCATGTTTACTGTTTTAACCTCTGGCGGGAATTTTTTCTGTCCTCCAGTGCTTTGCTGGCGAGGTTCGTCCTCGTCTTCGCTTGGTGTCTCACCCCCCCCTTGTGTTCGGCGTTTAGCTTACCGGCCTGCTTGAAGACCCAGCATTCTCTGCGGGTGTGGTTTGCAGGTTTATCGGGGGTGCCATGAATCTGACATAGTTTGTCGAGAATCTTGTTTAGGCTAGACAGTCCATCTCTGCTGCCTTTGAAAGGCTTTTCCCGCTGACCTGGTCGAGAGCCCCTGAATCCGGTGTTGACCGCCGTATTATCTGGGTTGTCTTCTTTATTTCGACGCTTGTTTTTACTGCATCGTGGTTTTCCATTGACATCTCTGACTTCGGATGTGCTTGGGTCGCTGGTGCTACTGTGGGCTAACCAACTATCTTCGCCCGCGCAAAAGCGGGTCATGAGGCTTGTCAGGGCTGCCATTGTTCTCGGTTTTTCTTGGCCGAGGTGTCTGGCGAGCCATTCGTCTCGGATGCTATGTTTGAAAGCTGCTAAGGCTTCGGCGTCCGGACAGTCGACGATTTGGTTCTTCTTAGTGAGAAACCTATTCCAAAGCTTTCGGGCTGACTCTCCGGGCTGTTGAATTATATGACTTAAATCGTCTGCATCCGGAGGTTAGACATAGGTCCCTTGAAAATTAGCCCGAAAAGCGTCCTCGAGCTCCTCCCAACTTCCAATTGAGTTTTCAGGGAGGATTTTCAACCAGTGCCGAGATGGTCCTTTAAGCTTGAGGGGCAAGTACTTGATGGCATGGAGATCGTCTCCGCGAGCCATATGGATATGGAGGATAAAGTCCTCAATCCAGACCCCAGGGTCTGTGGTCCCGTCGTATGCCTCTATGTTCACTGGTTTGAATCCTTCTGGGAATTCATGGTTCATCACCTCATTGGTGAAACATACGGGGTGTGCGGCACCCCTTTATTTGGATGTATCATGGCGTTCGGATGGTTGTAGTATTCGGTTTTGATTTTGTGCCGGAGCACGCTTCCTAGATCCATAAATGGATCTGGTCATACTGGATTTTTGGCGCAAGTCCTCACGTAGATCGTGTGTTGACTTATGTGCGACCTTGTTAGCCGCTCTATCGCGGTCACAAGGTGGTTGATCCGGCCAGTTAGCCGTTTTATTTTTCGGCCGTATGGGGTCTAAGGACTCATCGTCGAATTCGGGTAATAGCTTGCGCTTTGGATAGCTCTTTGTGTGGTAACCTCCACCATACTTTTCTTCGTTGTCGAGCACTTTGTTCCACCTGCTGTTGAGCGTATTTTATATGGCCTTAAGCCTTTGCTTCTGCTTCTTCAGACTCCTCGCTGTGGCAATAAGCCTTCTACGGAGGTTCTCTTGCTCAAAGTGCGTTTCCGGGATGATGTGTGCATCTTCGTCCGGACTGTTTTCCTCCCCGGAGGGGGTTTGATGAGGTTTATCCTCGGCGTCGCCGTGTTCGGACGTCGAATCCGTACTATGTTCGCCATTTGCAGCTTCATCGTGCTCTGCCGCCGGGGCAATGTGGTCGTCATTTCCTCTGGAGTTGACTGGAGTGTTATTTTCTCTTGTGCTGTTATCGTTGTTTTTGCCGATGCGGGATTTGGAGCGGCGCCTACGCCGATGCTTTGTTTGCTTCTTGGAGGGGTCATCCTCCGATATCTCCTCCCGTTCCTCGTCATCGTTTTCTTTGGGTGTATCCACCATGTATATGTCATGTGATGAAGTGGCTATCCAGTGCCCTGTGGGCACTAGTTCCTATTCCTCTGCTGCATCGTCGTCCATGTCGTTGATTTTTGCAGAGTCAAAATCGAGCATGTCGGTTAAATCGTTGACAGAGGCTACTAAGTGGGTGGTGGGTGGGCAGCGAATTCCTTCATCGTCCGCATCCCATTCTAGCCGGACATAGTTCGGCCAAGGATCTCCTGACAAGGAGAGAGACCTTAATGAATTTAGCACGTCGCCGGAAGTTGAGTGCTGAAAGATATCCGCGGAGGTGAACTCCATGTCGGCGCCCAATCAGATTCGATAGGCACGGATGTAGGCGGCTCGGAGTCTGTGGCCGGAGACGAATCCAGTGGTTCGGCAACACGGCTCTCGTAAGGGGTGAAGTCAGTATCCGGCTTCATCGCCACTAAGAGTGTGGCCTCCGTGGCAGGGTCTATCCCTCGGTCCTCGGATGGCGCAATTTGCTCTGGATTGAAGGCCAGAGTAGTTGTAGGTGTGATCTCCCGAACACTGTCCGACGACAGAGCTAAATCATGCTCGTCGTGATCGTGCGGCGCACCTGACATGGGCTTGAATCCGTCGAAGATCAAGTCTCCGCGGATGTTGGCAGTGTAGTTTAGGTTTCCGAACCTGACCTGATGGCCAGGGGCGTAGCTCTCGATCTGCTCCAGATGGCCAAGTGAGTTGGCCTGCAGTGCGAAGTCACCTCTGGTCCACGGGTCGGTGAACGAATGGGTTTTGGGAAATAGAGAACATGGACTCGATTGAACAAAGGTGGCACCGGAATGAATAGCCCACTTGTTTCGGGCAAGAATGAATGGGACTGATCGACTCGAGTTACCGAGCGACCTTCACTCTTCTACTCGAGCTTTCGCTTCTGCGCCGAATACGAAGATCTGTCCGGGGAGGAAAACCTCACCCTGGACCACATCGTTACCGATGATCGAAGGAGCCATCAAGCCCTATGGTGACAACACAGTGGAACTCTCAATGAAAGCACCAATGTCGGTGTCAAAACTGGCGGATCTCGGGTAGGGGGTCCCGAACTATGCGTCTAAGGCAGATGGTAACATGAGGCAGGGGACACGATGTTTACCCAGGTTCGGCCCCTCTCGATGGAGGTAATACCCTACGTCCTACTTGATTGATCTTGATGATATGAGTATTACAAGAGTTGATCTACAACGAGATTGTGGAGGCTAAACCCTAGGAGCTAGCCTATGGTATGATTGTTGTTGTCCTATGGACTAAACCTTCCGGTTTATATAGACACCGGAGGGGCTAGGGTTACACAGAGTCGGTTACAAGGGAGGACATCTACATATCCGTATTGCTAAGCTTGGCTTCCACGCCAAGGAAAGTCCCATCCGGACATGGGACGAAGTCTTTAATCTTGTATCTTCATAGTCCATAAGTCCGGCCAAAGGATATAGTCCGGCTGTCCGGCGACCCCCTAATTCAGGACTCCCTCAACTTACATCAGATCTAAACTAAGTATGCATCTGTATCAAACGAATGGGTTGTATCTGTGGACTAAACTGCAGAATGCCAGAAGAGAAGGGGAAAGCCTAGCCTATCAAAGACTAGCATCTTCAAGCATCTTACAGCATTTAGAAGAGTACAGATCAACATAATGTAAAGTAGTAGCAGTGTTATCAACCTCGGCCAGAGATCCTTTCTCGACTCCCTACGAAAAAGCAATCCCAGAGCCATACTATCTAGCTATCACCTCAAGTATCCAGTTCTAGTTGTATCGATCGGGATACAACTCCAAGTGTCCGTTACCGTAGGACAGGCTATCGATAGATGTTTTCTTCCCTGCAAGGGTGCACCAACTTACCCACCACGCTCGATTAACTCCGGCCGGACACACTTTCCTGGGTCATGCCCGGCCTCGGCCAAACAATACGCCGCAACACGACCTAGGCTTAATAGAGAGGTCAGCACGCCGGACTAAACCTATCCCCCAGGGGTCATCAGCCATCGCCCCGGGAACTCTTGCACGTTGCAAACGCGGCTGGTGAGCATACCTATCTACCTCCTTAAAAAGGTAGGTGCTTACGCAGTCCAACCTGTCGCGCCGCTCAGTCGCTGACGTCTATTAAGCTTCGGCTGATGCATACGACGCAGAACGCCCATACAATGCCCACGTGATGGCTAGTGCTATCAGGCCAGAGGCCCCTAGGATCAAATATCCAAATCATAGTGGATTAGGAACGCGCGGTAACAAGCAAAGACTCGCGAAAGATGTGACCCCGTCGCCCCGTCTCGAGGACTTGCGGCAAGGGCTAAGAATGCCCAACCACGCCTAGTAGTTATCTCGCGGGCACCCTCCAGGTCAACCCGACTCCACATCACTCACAATTAAGCTCGCGCGGGTACCCCTCAGGGCCGACCCGTCTTTAGTAACCTGGTTCAGGGTAAAGTCATAGTAAGCATAGTAACCGTGTGTCTAACACCAAGGGGAACCCTGAGGAACCACCCTCGATGTATTCCACTCGATGTCATCATCAAGGTGAACGTAAGAAGAACCACCCTCGAGGTTCACACTTGAGGGTTTGCACGACAGAGTCGTATCGGAAGTGGTTAAGGAGGAAATCACCCTCGATGACCACGACCGAATAGCTACACTACATAGATCTTATCAGGAGTGATGTATGAGGTGTCATCCTCGGCACTCGATAGTAACTCTGCAGAGTCGTATAACTAGGGAGGGGGGTGATGTGCGGTGTCGGGGCCTGGACGTCGACCATGTTGATCGAGTCATCGAACATAAAGCGGGGCAACAAGGACAAGGTGGGGGTCACTGATGGATCACTAACCAACCTATATTAAGCAGTTTAGGATAAGCAGGTAGGTAACAATAAGCAGGTTATAAAAACAGGCTATGCATCAGAATAGTATCATACAGAAAGCAGTAGTAGTTCTAATGCAAGCATGAGAGGGAAAGAAATGGGCGACATCGGAATGCTCAAAGGGGGGTGTCGGTGTCAAAACCGGCGGATCTCGGGTAGGGGGTCCCGAACTGTGCGTCAGGACGGATGGTAACAGGAGGCAAGGAACACGAAGTTTTACCCAGGTTCGGGCCCTCTCGATGGAGGTAAAACCCTACGTCCTGCTTGATTAATATTGATGATATGAGTAGTACAAGAGTAGATCTACCACGAGATCGGAGAGGCTAAACCCTAGAAGCTAGCCTATGGTATGATTGTTGTTTTGTATCTTGTCCTACGGACTAAAACCCTCCGGTTTATATAGACACCGGAGAGGGTTAGGGTTACACAAAGTCGGTTACAATGGTAGGAGATCTACATATCCGTATCGCCAAGCTTGCCTTCCACACCAAGGAAAGTCCCTTCCGGACACGGGACGGAGTCTTCAATCTTGTATCTTCATAGTCCAGGAGTCCGGCTGAAGGTATGGTTCGGCCATCCGGACACCCCCTAATCCAGGACTCCCTCAGTAGCCCCCGAACCAGGCTTCAATGATGATGAGTCCGGCGCGCAGATTGTCTTTGGCATTGCAAGGCGGGTTCTCCTCCAAATTCTGTGTACCTGTTGAATAAAGTCTGGTTTCTTGTAGATGTTGCGCTCTTTGGCTTCTACGCCCAATAATGGCCGCTTCCCACGTGTCAAACGAATATGAAAAGTCTGAGTGTTTTTACATTCACACCCCTAGCTGCGTAAATGAGCTGACCTATTTAAGGGGACGAGGATTTAGATCCAAACTACATCTTCCCCCCTTCGTGAGTGTTCATCAGAATGCATCCGACAAAGGTCCATTCCACCATGGCCAGCCGTCGCGACTCCTCCTCTCGCCCTTCCAGCCCTCAGCATGGATATTGGGAGAGATGCTCTATCCCACATAGCGAGCTAGTGATGCTCCAGACCAAGGGATTTCTCCCCCCGGCCTATATGGTCCCGGTTCGAGCCGGCCTTGCCATTTATAATGGCGGAGAGCAAGCGGAGAGTGCCCCTAATCCCTCCAAAGGAGAGTGGGTGTGCCTCGTCCCTTATTTAATAAGGGGGCTCGGATTTCCAATCCATCCATTTCTCTGGGGGCTCCTGGAGTTCTATGGCCTCCAGCTACACAATCTCACGCCTGCCTCCGTATTGCATATCGCGGTCTTCGTAGCCCTCTGCGAGCTGTTTTTGGGTATTGAGGCTCATTTTGGGCTATGGAAAAGGTTATTCTGCCTCGTGCCCCGCTCTAAGGAGGGGTCAATGTATCAAGTGGGCGGAGCCGAAGTGTGGCACATCGCCGGGACCGGATATCTGTCCGGAACCCCAAAGAAGGCGTCCGAAGACTGGCCCTCGGAATGGTTTTATATAGAAGATGTCCCGCTGCCGGATCCTGTCCGGATCGGCCTTCCTGAATTCGATAGTGCTCCCTTAGAGAAGCACCTAAGCTGGCGTCCCCGGAGCCCTCAGAGGAAAAGTGACAGGGACATCATTTACCTGATGGGACGAATAAGATTGCTAGCCCATTCCGGACTAACCATGATCGGGGTTATGGCCGAATGCATTATGCGGGGGGTGCAACCGCTTCAGTATAGAAGCCACCCCATGTGGGACTTCAACGGGGAGGACGACGCCACCCGCTACGGCCGTAAGGGGCCGGATTCAGCTGCCGCTCTGCTAAAGATCTTGTCCACTTTGTATAAGGGAGAAGAGGAGGAATTTCTCCGCGTCAACCCACAGGGTGGATTCTCTATGCACAATCCCCAGCTGGGTAAGCGGTCGTATTTACTTGCCCATCCGTTTTGTATTCCCATTGTTAAATATTCAGGCTGACGACTTCAACGCAGGAACTGCGCCAGGCTGTTAAGGAAATAAGCAGCCCTCCTCCACAACCCGAGGACCCAAGACGGTCCCTCGACCCGGCCTCTCGATAGGATCCGGACATATCTGTGGAGCTGATTGATGGAGTGTTCCATCAATTGAGCAAGGACAACGCATTGGTGGCCATTACGGCCGATTACCCAGGGCTAATCCCGGCCTCCCAGGTAACTGAGATCGAAGTCCCAGTACCCCGAATAGGTGTCCGCCCTCTCGTGTTTTCAGTTTCCTGATTACAACCGAACTTTGCAGGGGAGGTTTTTAAGGCGGAAGGCCAAACCTGCGGCGACAAGCCAACGAGGGGCCCATGGGCAGAAAAGAAGTGCAGTCCGAACCAAGGTGTCAACGCAAAGGTATGGCGCGCCCCCTTATCCCAGGTGTTATACCTTCGAGGCACATTGACACTCGTGCTCTCTTTAGGACAAAGAGACCTCGCCGGACTATATCCGGAGAGGCTGCCAATCGCGCCTCCACCAGCCAGGCTCCAAAGCCTGGTCCGGAGGCGGAGGCGAATGCAAGGCGCGTGCCAGGCGCTCCTCCAACGGAGGATGTGGACGGGTTGTCTGCCACCAACTCTGAGGTGGAGAGTGCCATGAACCACAGGCATCGCCGGACAATTCTTTGTGATGCTTGTTTCCCCCAAGGGGCGTTAGATGCCTTCAACTCGGGAGATGCGTACCTCCGTGCCGCTCAAAATGGTCTAGCCAGAGCCACGGAGCAATATGTAAAAGACATACGGGTAAGAAAATTTTGGTAATTATATATATATACCAGTAGCCCCCGAGACTTGAAACAGTTAGAATAATTGATTTAAGGATCATTTGTTATGCAGGTTCTTACAGAAAAGAATTCCCTACTGTCCAAGGAGCTGGAAGAGTGCAAAGCCCAACTTGAGGCCGCACTAGCCGCGGCAGGGGAGCCCAAGGAGACCCCCTCTGGTAATATACACTTCGAAAGATAAGTATTTTGCGAAGCACGGCATGGGTGCGAATCTGACAAATGAAATTGCAGATGGCGCCAGATTGAATCCGGAAAGGCAACACCTCCTACGCCAGCTAAAGGCTGGTGAGAAGGTGCTGACAAAGGTGAGGCGGGAGAAGAACAATCCCCAAGATGCCAACACCAAGCTGGGTGTTGAGCTGAAAGATGTTCGTGCCCAACTGTCAGACTCCGTGAAGGAGACTCAGCGGCTTCGGCGCGGCATATTTAGTAAGTGCTTGAACAAACCTTTGAAAGAAAGTTCGGCAAGGAAGTCGACTAACAGAGCAATGTCTGTAGGTGTGCTAACAGGTCATCCTGTAGAGGAGATGCCCGGTTCTACGGGTGACCTTCTTCCCGAGCTCTCGCAACTGCTCGATCGAGTTCGGCAGGTGATGCAAGGCGTCGCCCAGGCCCTGTGGCCATCCGTCTCCATGCCTGAAGGTCTTGGAGAGCTTGCGGAGAAGTTAAAGGGAGCACGGCGGCGCTTCCGATTATGGAAGATATCGGCCTGCCGTCAAGGCGCTAGGGAGGCCTGGGCCATGGTGAAGACGCGGTACGCAAATGCTGACCCCAACCACATGGCCGACGTCGGTCTTGTAGGGCCCGATGGGAAGGAGACCCCTGTAAGCTTAGTATACGGCCAAGTAGAGTTGGCCGCAAAGTATTCCCAGCAGGACTATAAATTAGACAGCCTGTTAGATGGTATTGAAGAGGAATACAATCAGTCAAAATGACTACGTAATTTAGTTGACATTTATAATGCCTTCTAGCCGGATTGTAGATCATTTGTCATGGCCGACCTTTTCGCTTCAGCCTCGGGACCTGACGGTCCGGAGTGTGTCTGAATTCCCATGTGGTTATATAGGAACCGGGGAATGCATGGAGACCAGGCGTAGGGGTCATTAGTGCGTGAAGAGACAAGTGCCCGACTAGTTATGTTATATTACATGGTTAGTAAGAAACATCTTCCAGGGAGAATAGTTCTGTTAGGGGTTCCTTTCCCTGGGAGGCATGCCCTAAGGTGCATGTCCATGTTGCGAAAAGAAATGCAGGAAAAACATCTGGGGGCGTATAGATAAAAATAAAAAAAGATCATCTTTAGTTCACCGACCGAATATTCCCTTAAGAATTCTAGCTTTTGGCTTCACCCAGTCTGAGGTACACGTCCGGCTGACCCGACAGTAACAATCGCAGAGGTGCTCCCTTTACCACCTAGCCAAACAATCGGGAACGTAGGGGTAAGCACAGGAGCCAGGCAACCCATCTTGGCCAAAACTTAAGACATATCGATGCATATAATGGTGAATAAAAGATACATGCGGAAGTGTGACACATGTGTTGGGCATGAAGCCCGTATGAATAAGCTTCTGTTTAAAGAAGCCCCCAGGTTTAATGAGCGCGGATAGCGCGTCACTTTATGAGCCTTTAAAGGCTATAAGAGAGAGAGAGAGAGAGAGAGAGAGAGAAGAAGAAGAAGAAGAGAAATGTAAGACAGAAAATATATAAAAAATGGACAGAGGATGGAGACGAACACAGAGTCCGGTGCTAGGCATAGAATCTTTGGATACGGGCTGCGTTCCATGGGTTCAGCTCGAGTCGGTTAAACGATGCATCCCGCGGGCGGTACGCTCCTCCAGTCAGGACTTGGTCAATTATGAAGGGACCTTCCCACTTGGGCTTGAGTTTGTCCTTTTTCTTGTCCGGTAGTCGTAGAACTAATTCGCCAACGTTGTAATTTTTGGCCCGTACTTCTCTGCTTTGGTATCTTCGAGCCTGCTGTTGATAGAATGCGGAACGGGCTTTTGCCACGTCACGCTCCTCCTCCAATGCGTCCAAACTGTCCTGCCGATCGAGCTCGTCTTCTCTTTCTTCGTACATGCGCACTCGAGGTGAGTCATGAATTATGTCGCAAGGCAAAACTGCCTCTGCGCCGTACACCATAAAGAATGGTGTGTATCCGGTGGTGCAATTCGGCGTGGTCCGCAGCCCCCAGAGTACGGAGTCGAGCTCCTCTACCCAGTGCGTGTTAGATTCCTTGAGGGACCGCACTAATCTGGGTTTGATGCTGCTCATGATAAGACCATTTGCACGTTTGACCTGGTCATTAGTTTGTGGGTGATCGACGGAGGCATAATCGAACTTGATGCCCATGTTGTTGCACCAAAGTTTTACCTCGTCGGCCGTGAAGTTCGTGCTGTTATCAGTGATGATGTTGTGGGGGATGCCGTAACGGTGTACAACCCCGGATATAAAGTCTATCACTGGTCCGGATTCGGCCGTCTTAACAGGCTTGGCTTCTATCCATTTGGTGAACTTATCCACCATGACCAGTAAGTATTTTTGCTTGTGGGTTCCGCCTTTAAGGGGTCCAACCATGTCAAGCCCCTAGACCGCGAAGGGCCAAGTAATGGGGATAGTTTGGAGGGTGGTGGGTGGCATATGGCTTTGGTTTGCAGAGAGCTGGCAACCGGTGCATCGTTGGACTAAGTCCTGAGCGTCTGCCCAGGCCGTCGGCCAATAAAAGCCTGTACGAAAGGCCTTGCTTACAAGGGACCGAGCTGCAGCGTGATGACCACCGAGTCCGGCATGAATTTCAGCCAGGAGGTTCCGCCCCTCCTCTTCGGAGATGCACCTTTGAAGGACTCCGGTAGTGCTTTTCTTATAAAGCTCTCCCTCGTGGACTCTGTAGGCTTTGGATCACCGCACTATGCAACGTGCCTCATTTTGGTCCTCGGGGAGTTCCTACCTAGTAAGGTAGGCGAGGAATGGTTCTGTCCACGGGGCGATGACAACCATTATTACGTGGGCTGAAGGTGTTATTTCATTGGCAGAGCCTCCGATTGTGTCAGAATGTTCGGTGTCGGGCAGTGCGGTTGGGTCCGGGCTGTTATTGTCCGGCTCCCCTTCCCATACTACGGATGGCTTGAACAGCCTTTCCAAGAAGATGTTGGGGGGACTACATCGCGTTTTGCGCCGATGCGTGCCAAGACATCTGCCGCCTGATTATTTTCCCGTGCTATATGGTGAAATTCAAGCCCCTTGAACCAAGCTGACATTTTTAGGACGGCGTTGCGGTAAGCTGCCATTTTTGGATCCTTGGCATCGAAGTCTCCATTTATTTGGGATATTGCGAGGTTCGAGTCCCCGCGCACCTCTAGGCGTTGAATGCCCATGGATACTACCATCCGGAGACCATGTAAAAGGGCCTCATATTCGGCTGCATTGTTGGAGTTCGTGTACATAATCTGGAGTACGTATTGAACTGTGTCTCCTGTGGGGGACGTCAAAATGACGCCAGCCCCCAGTCTGGCCAACATCTTGGAGCCGTCGAAATGCATGATCCAATTTGAATATGTGTCGTACTCTTTAGGGAGTTCGGCCTCCGTCCATTCTGCGACGAAGTCGGCCAAGACTTGCGACTTGATGGCTCGCCGTGGCTTATAAGTTATGTCGAACGGGAGGAGCTCAATGGCCCATTTTGCAATCCGGCCCGTTGCGTCACGGTTGTTTATAATATCGTTAAGTGGTACTTCCGAGGCTACTGTTATTGAACACTCTTGAAAGTAGTGTCGTAGCTTCCGGGATGCCATGAATACCGCGTACGTGATCTTTTGATAATGCGGGTACCGTGATTTGCAGGGAGTGAGGACAGTGGACACATAATAGACCGGCTTTTGAAGGGGGAATTTGTGTCCGTCCGCTTCTTGTTCGACGACGAGCACTGCGCTTACAACCTGATGTGTTGCTGCAATGCATAATAGCATTGGTTCGCCAATGTTTGGCGCGGCCAGGACTGGGTTTGTTGCCAGTATGGCTTTTATTTCGTCAAGTCCGGCCGTGGCTGCATCCGTCCATTCGAAGTGTTCGGTGCGCCGAAGGAGGCGGTAAAGGGGTAGGGCCTTTTCTCCCAAGCGGGAGATAAAGTGGCTTAGAGCCGCCACGCATCCGGTTAACTTTTGTATTTGTTTGAGGTCCTTTGGGATATCCAGTTGCGACAAAGCTCAGATCTTGGCTGGATTTGCTTCGATTCCTCTACCGGATACAATGAAGCCCAAGAGCTTTCCGGCAAGAACGCATTTTTCCGGGTTGAGCTTGATGTCGTTTGTTCGGAGGTTATCAAATGTGAGCCTCAAGTCGTCTATTAGAGATTCGACATGTCTTGTTTTGACGACCACATCATCTACATATGCCTCCACTGTTTTGCTGATCTGGCTTGCCAGACATGTCTGAATCATGCGTTGATATGTTGCGCCGGCGTTTTTAAGCCCGAAGGGCATCGTGTTGAAGCAGAATGGGCCGTATGGTGTGATAAATGCCGTTGCGGCTTGGTCTGGTTCTGCCATCTTGATTTGATGGTAGCCGGAATATGCATCGAGGAAACACAACGAATCGTGTCCTGCGGTAGCGTCGATAATTTGATCGATGCGGGGGAGGGGGAAGGGATCCTTTGGGAAAGCCTTGTTAAGGTCTTTAAAATCAACACACAGGCGCCAGGATTTGTCCTTCTTTGGTACCATCACCAGGTTTGCTAGCCAGTCCAGATATTTTATATCTCTGATGAATCCGGCCTCCAATAGCTTTGCTAGCTCCTCTCCCATGGCCTGTCTCTTAGGTTCGGAAAACGCCGAAGAGCCTGTTTGACAGGTTTGAATCCTATTTGGATATTTAAGCTGTGCTCGGCCAGCCTGCGTGGGATTCCTGACATGTCTGAAGGGTGCCAGGCGAAAATGTCCCAGTTCTCTCGTAGGAACTCTCGCAGTGCGGCGTCTACATCAGGGTTTAACTGTGCCCCGATGGAAGCTGTTTTATTGGGGTCCGTTGGATGGACTTGGAATTTGACTATTTCATCCGCCGGCTTAAAGGAGGTGGACTTGGATCTTTTGTCGAGTACCACATCGTCCCTATTCACCGTAGAGCATAGCGCAGTCAGTTCCTCAGCCGCTAGGGCTTCGGAATGCCTCGAGGGCCAGTGCGAATGTCTTGTTTTTGGCGCGGAGTGCTCTGTCCGGATCACTAGCGAGAGTGATGATCCCGTTAGGCCTGGGCATCTTGAGCTTCATGTACCCGTAATTGGGTATTGCTTGGAAGATTGTAAACGCTTCCCGCCCTAGCAGAGCGTGATAACCGCTGCTGAACGGAGCCACATGGAACGTGATCTCTTCGGACCTGTAATTATCCGGCGTGCCGAACACCACATATAGTGTGATTTTTCCTGTACAACGCGCTTCCCAACTGGGGATTATTCCTCTAAAGGTTGTGCTGCTTCGCTCAATGCGGTTCCAGTCTATTTCCATTTTTTGAAGGGTTTCCTCATAAATGAGGTTCAATCCGCCGCCGCCGTCCATGAGTACCTTGGTAAGACGAAAGCCGTCCACTATTGGACTGAGGACCAATGCGGCTGGTGCTCAGGCTGTTCGGAATTTAGGTTCATCACTGGCGTTAAAGGTAATAGCCGTGTCACTCCATGGGTTTATTGTTGCTACTTGGTAGACTTCAGCAAGGCTGCGGAGTGTCCTTTTCCGCATATTATTTGATGCGAAAGTCTCGAAGACTGTTAATACCGTATTGGTGTCTTTGGGGTGGCTTTCTGTGGCCTCTGGAATTAGGAGATTTTCGCCAATTTTGGCCACCTGCCGGAGTATGCAACATGCTCTAAGGCTGTGAGTTGGTGTGGCGTCCTCTGTACTGTGAATTTTACAGGGTCCATTAAGCCATCCTTCCAGTACGGTTCCATGCCCTGTAGAGGGTTTTTGCTTTTTGGTGTTTGACCTGGGTGTCTGGCGATGATGCACCCTTTTATTTCGGATTGGGTTTGTATTCAGGGCCGGATCGTCCCAAAATTTTATTTCGGTTTTCCAGGCGCTTTCCATCGCATAGTACTTTCGTACGATGGACGCCAACTCAGCGAAGCGTGTAATATCACGGCGACTTATGGCATTGAGGATTCCCTTGTCCGTGCAATTATTGCAAAAGATTGAGATTGCGTCTTCCTCGTGGCAGTCCTTTATCCTGTTCTTAACCAGGAGGAATCTGGCCCAGTAATGATGTACTGTTTCATCGGGCTCTTGCCTAATTTGGGATAGATCGCTTATGTTCGGGTGGGTGGGAGGAACTAAATCCGAAGCCTCACCCCATCTGAGGCTCAGAGGCCGAGGAATTTCCGAACTCAAAAATTTGGATTCCTGGATGCTGTCCAATGAATCCAGCCCGTCGCCTGACTCTAAGTTCAGGTCTTGAGTGATATCCTCCCCTCCGCGGGTATCCGGCTTGGAGGGATCGGGAATCCGGGCGTAGCTAGTCCTTAAGATAGATGAAGGGTCGCCGCACTGTCCCTCTACCACGGCAACGTGATGGGTGACTTGGGGAGAGTTAATCTCTCTCAGATCGGGTTTAGGCCCAATCTGGTCATAATCCGTAGCGACTCCCAGGGCGGCGATGCGATCCAAGAGCTCGTTTATTGAGGAGAGCTCCATTGGATCTAACTGCTCGGCGAGTTTCGAGCTGACATGAAGATTGTTTTCGATGGCTCGAGAGGTCATTGTCGGCGCAGAAGCCGAACAGGCGGTCATAAGAAAACCACCTAGCCGGAGGGTTTGGCCGACAGCCAAATCTCCCTTAGCAACGGTGCCGTCTTTAAAGACGGGGCGAGGCATCCTTCCTGATGGCGACGACACAGAGGAACTCTCAATGAAAGCACCAATGTCGGTGTCAAAACCGGCGGATCTCGGGTAGGGGGTCCCGAATTGTGCGTCTAGGCCAGATGGTAACAGGAGGTAAGGAACACGAAGTTTTACCTAGATTCGGGCCCTCTCGATGGAGGTAAAACCCTACGTCCTGCTTGATTAATATTGATGATATGGGTAGTACAAGAGTAGATCTACCACGAGATCGGAGAGGCTAAACCCTAGAAGCTAGCCTATGGTATGATTGTTGTTTTGTATCTTGTCCTACGGACTAAAACCCTCCGGTTTATATAGACACCGGAGAGGGTTAGGGTTACACAAAGTCGGTTACAATGGTAGGAGATCTACATATCCGTATCGCCAAGCTTGCCTTCCATGCCAAGGAAAGTCCCTTCCGGACACGGGAAGGAGTCTTCAATCTTGTATCTTCATAGTCCAGGAGTCCGGCTGAAGGTATAGTCTGGCCATCCGGACACCCCCTAATCCAGGACTCCCTCAAGGGGTTTGCTTGCCTGGAAGCTCTGCTCAAAAGGAAGAGGTGTCGTCGACATAGTCGATCACAGGGGCGGCATCGGTCTCGGGGTCTACCGGAGAGAAGAGGGGGAAGAAACAATAAATATAAAGCAAACAAAGCATCACAAAGCATAACATGGCAATATGTTGTGCCGGGTGTGACCTAACATATGGCTACACGATAAAGGTGAAGGGGGAAAACAACCGGGAATGTTTTCCCGGTTCCGGACCTGTGTCGGACACATGACCGAAGGGGGAATGTTCCATGTTCAGATAGTTAGAGGCATCTGACAGGTAAACGGACCGCGTATCCGGATTTGTCTCGTCGTTTTGAGAAACTTTCATGTATAAAACTTTTTCATCCGAGTTACGGATTATTTTCTATGATTTTCAAAGATCTAACAATATTCTGTAATTATTATTAACTAAAAAGATAATACTGCATCAGCATGACACCATCCTGATGTCAGCAGGGTCAACATTCAACTCTGACCGTGTTGACTGGTCAAAAGGAGTAGTGGGGCCCATCTGTCATAGACTCAACTAATTGAGCAGGTTTAATTAGACTAATCTAGTTCATTAGGCTAATTAAGCAAGATTAATTAAGTTAATTAATTATCCAACTAATTAATTAATTAACTATTTATTTTTTTATTTTTTTAAAAACCTTTTTTAATAAAAGCCAGGGCGCGTGGGGCCCGCTGGCAGTGGCATAAGGCCATCCTAGTGGAGCGGGTTAATGGGCGGAGGGGTATGGGCGTGGGCGCCCGTCGAACGGGGCACGGCGAGGCCGTGGCCGGCGATGGCCATCGGGGCGCGGTGGGGCGCCGGCCAGGGGAAGCGAGGCCGTGGGGCGAGCGGGCTGCGGCGTCGCAGCAGCGCCGGCGAGGCGGCGCGCGAGGGGGAGGCGGCCAGGGCGGACTCGGCGGGTCGGCGCGATGAGCGGCGGCGCGACACATGCGGGGGCAGCATAGGACGACGGGGTGGACGAGGCCACGGCGAGCGGCGACTGCTACGAGGTAGCGCGCTGCGGCGGGCGGGCAGACGGCGCAGGAGGCAAGGCGCGGGCGCGCAACGGCGGAGCCGGGCAAGACCAGGCGCAGGGCGCGGGCCGTGGTGGCAAACAACGCGGCTAGGGGCGGCGCGAGTGGCGTGAGGACGGCGGGCGAGGCCGCTGCGGCGACAGCGGGTAACCGGACGACGCAGTGGCCAGCGGCGGGAGGCGGGTCACGACGACAATATGCGGCGGCCAAAGTCGAGCGTCGAACAAAATGAGCATAGCGGCTCGGTCCCGACGGGCTATCCGGCTGGAGGACTCCTACGAGATGCCACGAGCGCGGTGGCGTGCTCGGTCGAACTGGAGAAGCACGAGAGCAGCGGCATAACGAGCAGTGGTGGCGCGAGCTTCGGCAATGGCGGCAACGGCGCGGGGAGAAGACTACGGATCGACGACGTATAAACGAAGGAAAGGAGAGGGGCGGGAGCTCACGTTGCGGCACACGAAGGCCATCGGGGGCTTAGTAGCGTAGGGCGGTGGCCAGAGTCGAAGGTGACGACGGCGACCCGAGGAAGACGACGAAGGGGATCCGGCGCTGTAGAGGTCCGCGGCTTCGACTCGTGGTCGGGGACGGCGTAGCGTGCACGGGCAGAGCTTCAAGACAACTCGGCGAGGTGAGGGTGGACAGTGGCATGCGATGGACGGCAGTGGCCGCGCTCGGGCGCTCGAGGGCAAAGGCAAGTCCATAGGGGGGGGAGGAGGTGGATCTGGGAGAGGGCGGAGAGGGGGGAAGTGGAGCAGGGAGGCGAGGGGATTCTGGGAGTGGGTGGAGGTAGGTGGGGGGGGGGACTCGAGGAGCCGGAGGGGCGCTCTTATCCTCTCGCGGGGGCGTTGCTGGCGAGGTGGCTGGGCGGCGACGGGCGCGTGCTGCCCCGCCCGGTCGGAGGAGCAGGAAGCGACCGGGGGAGGGGGAGTGGGCCGGCCTACTGGGATGGGCCGAAGCCTAAGGGGAGGCCATGGGCTTTCTCTCTCTCCTCCGAGTTTCTTTTTTCTTTTTTTGTTTCTCTTTTTCCAGCAGCTTTTGCATTATATTTTGCCACAAATGACTTTGAAAAAATATGCCACTGGCCAAAATAAATTCAAAGAAGTACTGTGCACTGTCACAAAAATGTTGGGAATGTTTTGAATCCCTTTGGATTTATTCAAAAAGAATATGGCATTTTAAAAGGCTGTTTTGGCTCTGTTAAAAAGTATTAGGCCCATTTAGAGTTGATGGTGATGTTGTGTTCCTTAACAGAAAATAGTTTTGGACTTTTTGCTAAAAGGTGAACATTTTTCCAACAAGTTTTGATCAACTTCATTTTGCACTTTGAAGTTGAATGGAATTCCAAAGAAGGAATTTGAAATGAGATATTATCCCAACATGATTATCATTGCAAATCTTAGTAGCTTAGCATCATCATGATGGATTACTATAGCTCCATTACATAGGGGTGTTACAAAAGGTCCCCATTTAGCTTCGCCTCGACAAAGACGAGGCAGATGCTTTGGGGATGTCCTTCCCTAACGAGGCTTGCACATCACAAGCAAGGGTGTTGATGTACCGAGTGAATTGCACGTACAGTCCCTGTACTCGCTGGTTTGGTCCAGAACGGTCCTGGAACTTGCGCGTTGCCTCGTTACGATCCCGCTACTTGCGAAACTGGTCCATCGATGGTCCTGCGGCAGGCCCACGTACGTACACGACTACATGTCCTGCCACATCAGCACAGGCCGACGCGGGCCGATTCAGTTTTTGCAAAGGGGGCCCTTGCTTTCAGTCGAGTCCTGCACCCGTCGAGGTAGGCAGAGGCAACGACGAGCAGCGGCGGCGGTTGATTGAGATCGGTGGCGATCGGCAACGCGATAGCGAGCATTGAGGGAGAGAGTAGAAGGCGATTGGCGATGGCTGCGAGGACATAGCCACTGTGAGTCGTCATCGGCAGCGATGGTTCCCGTCCGGCGGCACAACAAGGGTCCTGTACCCAAATATGGTGAGTTCGTTTCCGGCTCATACCTCTCCTCTGGCTGTTGTTAGTAGGGAAATATTGTTTATTGATTTGGAGCCTTTCCATGATCATCAATTTAGTTCAAGTTGGTACTGATTTGGTTAGGGTTTGGATGCAGTCGTAGGGTTTTTGAACGGATAAACTGAAAAATTTGTTTTTCCTTTGTTTGACAGCACACGAAACTGATCACTTCACTACAGAGTTCGTTCATGGTGGATTTTTCATGGGGATAGGAGGCAATAGGTCCTATGTTAATGGAAGGAAGGTTTGTTATGATTATTGCGAGGCTGACATGACATGTATGGCCATGTTTGATGAGTTAATTGAGACATTGGGTTATGAAAGGAAAGCAAGTATTAACACGTACTTGTTGCTGCCTGGTATGCAAATCAATGAAGATGGTCTTCGATTGTTATCAAAGGACAGCGACACAACCTGCATCAGGGCAATGGTTAGAGAGGGACATAGGTTTCTCATGTTTTATCTTGAGCATGGGGATAACATTACCACAGAAACATGGGATATTGTTATTGCAAACCCCACCCCTCAATTGCATGATGTTATCAGGCCTATGAAGTGCAACAGAGAGCAGGAGCATGAGAGTGTTTTGGAGCAGAGCAATGTGCCATACAGTCATGTTGATGAGGGTACAAAAGAAGGGACAAGTACATGCAGAGTGAGAGGAAAAACAGAGAAAGAAGATGACGCGGGCAGTGATGATGAATCGTCTGACTCCGATTATGCTCCATCATTAGTAGATAGTGACTATGATCTAGAGGATGGTGATGAAGATTTGTTCATTCACAGGAAGCAGAATGGTGCGGAGAAGGAATGGAAAGGGAAAGGAAAAGAAGTTGTAGAAGATGACATTTCTGAAGATGATAGACTGGACCTTCCAGATTCAGATGAAGAAGACATGAAATTCAATTTCAAATACTTTACAGAGGCAGATATGAATGAGCCAAAGTTCCATTTGGGTCAAGTGTTCTCGTCTATTGATCAGTTGAGGAAAGCAATTAGAGAGTACAGCTGCAAAGAGAGGTTGAACATAACATTTCCGAAGAATGACAAAACTAGACTTGGAGCTAAATGCAATGATGGATGTCCTTGGTATTTGTATGCATCATATGACAACAGGACACAATCAATTATGATCAAGACATTCATAGATGAACACACTTGTTGCAAGAAGTGGCAAGTAAAAGCTTTTACTGCCAGATATATAGCTCATAAGTATGTGGAGAAGATCAGAGCAGATGAGAAAATGACACTAAAGGGTTTAGGGTCACTAGTGCAACAAGAATGGAACATGAAAGTCAAGAGGGGAAAACTTGGTAGAGCTAGGAAAATTGCACACAACATAATATATGGAGATGAAATTGCACAATACAATAAGTTGTGGGACTATGGGCATGAGTTGAGGAGATCTAATCCAGGCAACACTTTCTTTGTTGAGCTTGCCAATGATGGTCAATTTAGGAAATGTTACTTCTCATTTGATGCATGCAAGAGGGGTTTTTTATCATCTTGTAGGCCAGTTCTCTTTCTTGATGGAACCCATTTGAAGACCCAATTTGGAGGCATTCTCTTGACAGCTATTGGAATGGACCCCAATGATTGCATCTTTCCAATAGCTTTTGGTGTTGTCGAAGTTGAGAATACCAAAAGTTGGAGATGGTTTTTGACTGCTTTGAAAGAAGACTTAGGCATTGCGAACACCTCGCGATGGAGCATTATGTCAGACAAGCAAAAAGTAAGATCATATGTCTCATGTATTTTATTAATGCTCACATGCATTTTATTGTTCTAATAAATTCTACATGCTTACATAGTTTTATTATCATAATTAATTCGGCATGCTTACATTGATTTATCTCAACCAGGGATTAATTAGGGCTGTTAAGGAACTATTTAGTGACTCGGAGCATAGATTTTGTGTTAGGCATTTATGGCAGAATTTCACAAAAAACTTCAAAGGTGAAATCTTGAAGAACCAACTGTGGAGATGTGCAAGAAGTACTACAAAAGGTCAATTTAGGGCCAACATGGATCAGATGCTTATTTTAAATAAAGAAGCTCATGATTGGTTGGATGAGTTAGATCCGAAAACATGGGTTAGAGCTTCTCAAAATGAATTCCCTAAGTGTGATGTGCTATTGAACAATAATTGTGAGGTGTTCAACAAGTACATCTTAGAAGCAAGAGAAATGCCCTTCCTAAGCATGGTGCAGACAATAAAGGGGCAGATAATGGCAAGAATTTATTCGAAGAAGGAAGAAGCAGGGAAGTGGCATGGCAAGATGTGTCCAAAAATTAGGAAAAGACTTGAGAGGCATGTGGAAGCTGCTAACACATGCACTACTGACCCAGCAGGACTTGGGATATTCCAAGTTAATGATAGAGGTGCTGATTTTGAAGTGGACATCAAGTCGAGGACTTGCAGCTGCAGGAGATGGGATTTGACTGGAATTCCATGTTGTCATGGAGTGGCTGCTTGTAGGCATGAAAAAATACCTCCTGAAGAAATGGTGCACTCATGCTACTCCATTGAGACATATTTGAAAGCATATGAGCATATTATCATGCCATGCAGAGATGTGGCTGAGTGGCAGAGGATGTATGGCAGAGAAATACTTCCTCCACCAATTCTGAAAAAGAAGGGAAGAAGAAAGAAAAATAGGAGGCAACAACCAGAAGAGAAAGAAGGCAGGGCAGGGAGAAAAATGGGTAGAGGAGGGGCTGTTATCCATTGCAGCTATTGTGGTGCTGCAGGCCACAATATTGGAGGATGCACTGATTTCAAGCTTGGTTTGAGACCAAAGAAAAAGGGCAAGATAGTTAGAGCCAAGCCACCAGTTTCCTCTGATTCAGAAAATGAGGATCCTGTCCTAACACAGGTAATATCTCTAATAGCATGTATCATTTCCCATATATATATTTAATTAACTGTGTGTGTCATTTCCCAATGTATTTAATTAATAGCAAGTGTCATTATTAATATAGGAGCAAAATATGCACACCATGGGTTTGAGTCAACCAGAACATACTCCATATGAAGCAGAGGTCATTTCTACATTGATTGTTGAGGTTTGTTTGTATGTGCTTTCTTAGTGACATTTCTGAAATATTTATCTATGCCACGTGCATAACTCAAATCCAATATTTAACATTGCAGACGCAGTCATGCCAGAGACAAAATGTGCAGCCAACTGCTTTACTAGAAAATGCTTTCATTCAAGCAAATGTCCAAATGCAGCCCCCTATGCAGGAGACAACTGCCACAATCCATGGAAATGTTCATAGGAAGAGAGAGGTTTTAGCTTTGGCCAAATTGAAGGCAGCTGCTGAGAGAAGGGAGGTTGCGGATCAAGCCAAATTTAATGCAGCAATGGCAAAGCTTAGAGAAGAAGAGAACAAATTAATGATAGCAGCTCAGCGGAGAAAGCAAGAGATGGAAGAAAAGAGGCAAGGTGCTGAAGAGAGGAAAAAAGCAATACTGGAGGAGAAAAAGTTAGCAGCCGAGGCAAGAAAAAGAGCTGCTGAAGAAAAAAAAAGGAAAGCTCAAGAGGAGAAATTTGCACTTGCCGAGGCAAAAAGGTTAGCTATGCAAGCCAAAAAGAGAGAAGCACTAGAGGCAAAGCAAAAGAGGTCGGAAGAAAAAAAAGAATTCAAGAAGAGAAGAAGAGAGAGGCAGAGCAAGCATATGAAAGGGAGGAAATGAATTTCCTGTTCATGCAACAAGAGGAGCAAGAAAGGTAGCAGAGATGGAAAGAATATCAGCAGCAAGAGGAGAAAGCAAAGCAAAAGGCCTGTGAGGAGCAGATGCAAGCAAAAGAAAAAACATGCGAGACAGAGGTTAATAGGGTTCAAACTACTCCAGTAATGGAAGAGGAGGTTAATAGGCCTCAATCATCTACAACAAGGAAAGCCTTTGAAGAGAAAAAAAAAGCTAGATGATATGGCAGCAATGAGGTTAAGAGCTGATGAGGAGAGGTATAGGGCATGGCTGCAAAAAGAGAAGGAAATGGACCAAGCAAATGGTCAACAAGGCACTTCCAACAAAAGAAGTCTTCCAAGCCAGCAAAACACTCAATTTAAGATGCCAAGAAAAGTTAGAATGTTTGATTATTTCAAGTAGTAGTCTAGTTCATGTGATGTGTCAAATTCAGTTTCTTCTGGACTATTATGTAGTTGAAACCATGTTTATTTTTCCACATGATCATCTTATGTTCATGATCATGGTGCCCAGGATGTAATGATCATCTTATTTTGGAGGATATTTGGAAAACTATGACATTTCGTTTCCTGAGATTTTCAAATTTCCTATGATATTTTCTGTCCTCAGATTTGCATATTCCCTGTGATATGTTCATACATTGCCCAGTTTCTATTAACATTGCATCTTCATATATCTAAATCATGTAGAAAATGCAGTGCAACACCAAATGGTACAGCACATAACCATATAATGCCTGCACTATGCATATACATGTACTGTTCATGCTCATACATTGCCCAGGTTCTATGAACATTGCCCAGGCTCATGTCTAAATTATGTAAAAAATGCAGAGAATGACCATATGTAACAACACATGACCATATAATGCTTGTACTGTTCATACATACATATATATAATCCATGTACTTTATCCTGCACTTGACATGATCAAATGGCACATCACAGTACCAATTCCAGGAGAAAATACACAGCATACATGACCAAATGGCACCTGACCAAATGGCAAAGCTCTAATATAGCCCAGCTCACAACACAGTATATCACATTAGAATTTTTGTTCAAATTACAAAGCTCATGTAAGAACAAGCACATATCACAACTATGAAATTACCAAAAGATTACACACACCCCAGATCATCTAACTTAACTAACAACATTTCAAACAGGATGGTAACAAACATCCCAATGCCATTACACAAGCCAAAGTACTAAACTTCAGTACTGTCCAAACTTGACACGCCTCCAACAACTCCCGCGTTCTCGTCGGTGACGCCGGAGCAGGCGGAGACCGTCCTCCTTGACAGCATTCCAACCTTTGGCAGAGGCACCACCACCTTGAGCACCTTCCGATCGATACACGAGTCACGCAGCAATGCATTGACCTGTAATTCCCACCTGTCAGAGGGCAGCTCGATGTCAATCAGCTTGCCGTGAAGCTCCTTCAGCACGCCCATGCGAAGTCCGGCTCACACGCACCGTCAGGGAGGCCTTCATTGCGGGTGCGGCTCGGCTCCGGCAGAAGACATGGTGGCTCTCCGCGGCGCCACACCTGCTGCGGGAAACCCACCCGTGCACGCTGACGGTGGACGGTGGAATCGCAGGCGCGGGCCACTGTTGGGCTAGCTTTGCCTCCGCCCGCACAGGAAGCGGCGCTCATGCTCTAGCCGGGGCGGGTGACGGCTGGGACAGCTTCGCCTCCGCCCGCATAAGAAGGAAGGGGCCGGCGCAGGCTGGGACAACACTGCCTCGGCCCGAAGGACTCCTACTCTTGCCGGGGCCGGGAACGGAGCTACCGAAGGTCGCCGCCGCTGCCGCCGCCGCCGGCCGTGGTTCTAGGGTTAGCGATTTCTATCTAATTTTGGGGATCGAATTGGGGGATTTCCTTTTTTCTCGCTCGGGTTAGGAGAAACTGAATCGGCCCGCATCGGCCTGTGCTGATGTGGCAGGACATGTAGTCGTGTACGTACGTGGGCCTGCCGCAGGACCGTCGATGGACCAGTTTCGCAAGTAGCAGGATCGTAACGAGGCAACGCGCAAGTTCCAGGACCGTTCTGGACCAAACCAGCGAATACAGGGACTGTACGTGCAATTCACTCTGATGTACCTAACTATGAACTCTTGGGCGGGGAGCATGCTTCAGTGCAAACAATTCAGGCGAAGACTTCTTACCTAGCGAGCTACACTTATTAATGTTGAATATACTACGACTGGAGGATTGTGCCCCACATACGGCGATTGGTCCATTGGGCCCGATGTACCGTATCACAGAAGCGGTCAAGTTTGGCACTGAAGGATGAGTCAAGATCCACCACATCGATGTGTACAAGCTCCGTGCCATGTCTATGCATGCTCCCCAAGGTCATAAGGAGTCCAACCCTGCTGTGGGGTTAGATCGACTTAAGTAGACAATTGAGCACGACGTTAGAGCCGAGACAACTCCCTGTGGCATAGCATTGGTCGTGTTCTAAGACTGGTTGTAATAAGTATCATATACTAGTATCATGCATATGATACTAGTCTATGATACTACATCCGTAATGCATAGTATTATATGTTGGTATGATATGTTGGTATCATAGGGTACTACAGTTATTGTCATGCATGACACAAAAAAAGCACACCATTTAATATGATACGGTATCATGATATGATACCCAAACCTCTCTTTCTTCATTTAATTCTATGTCACCTCCAGTTCTTTTCGGCGATTCTCCAGAATCGCCCCCCTCCCCGACTTCTTCCAGAATCACCACTTCATATATTTTTTACAATCCTAGCTAATTAGACCTTAACTAGACAAGATTGTCAAAAAAATATGAAGTGACGATTCTGGGAGAAGTTGGGGAGGGGGCCAATTCTGGAAGAATCACTCAAAAGAACTAGCCCCTAAATTGCTTAGTTGGCATGGGTCCCCTGCAAGAAGCATTTCTGGAACACGGGTGTCCCGAACACTTTATTTTGAATAATTTGAAAATCACATTTGAATTAAAAAAATATCCAAAACAAACCCTACGCTAATATGAATGTATACCACACAAGTGTAAAGTTTGATGATGAAACAAGTTGACATGTGAGCTACATAAAGATGACAAATTGTTAATTTTGAGAAGTTAAACCATGCACACATTGTTCACCGCTAAAAAAAATCCACGCTCTTGTCTTCTTTGCGTAGCACATGTTAATTTACTTCGTCATCAAACTTTGCCCGTGTACAGTATATCTCCATACTACCGCATAAAATTCGTGTTCGTATTTTAAAGACTTTCAAACATGATTTTCAAACTATTTGAAATGAAGTGCTCATGCGACCCTTGATCTGGAGCAACGTTTTGGCCTCCCATGTTCCAAACCGTCCTCACCGATAGACACTTCTCTATTCTTATAAAAAACCGAGTTAGTGATGATGGTGTGCCCGCCATCTTATAATATAGACCGTTCGATCTATATCTGACAGATAGAAAGCAAACTATGACAATTTTGCAAAAGGATATCCGCACCTCTCGTTCATCCTTATCTCCCACAACTTCATTGTTGAGTAATTAAAAAAGAAGCCTCCGGAACAATCTGGCATGATGGCCGCTGCCGGCGTCGTCCATCTCCATGCCTCTGATAAGTCCGACCACCAGTCACCACCGCGCCCCACTCCTCACCTTATCTCTCATCTTTCTCGAGATATCATTTTTTCGATGAAATTCTCGAGATATCATTAGTTTTTACACATGGGATTACTCCTGCATGAGTCAATCACAATAAGTGTTTTGTAAAAAAATGCATCTTGATGTTCTGTGCAATGCACAGGTTGCTAGTCATAAAAAAAAAGCAGACACTTTCCGATCCACCGCGCTCCTCTAGTCTCCGCGGTCTCCAATTTCAAATCCATCCCCGTATCCGCCGCCACGTCATCGATCCGCGCCACCAGCCTCGCACCCGCACCTCCATCCCACCCTTCATTTCAATCCAACGTCCCACCCCCGCCGTCCCACGGATCGATCCCAGCGAGCGCCTCCCGCGGTCCCGCCCCAAAGCCACGAAAATCCCGCGCTTCCCCCCCAAATCCTCCCGATATAAACTCGCCACCACCCCACAATCCCAGCACAAGCTTCTTCCCAAGCACTTCCTCTTCTTCCTAAGCGCACACATCCCTCGGAGCTAGGTGGATCGGCGATGTCGGGGCGCGGCAAGGGCGGCAAGGGGCTGGGGAAGGGCGGCGCCAAGCGCCACCGGAAGGTGCTCCGCGACAACATCCAGGGCATCACCAAGCCGGCGATCCGGAGGCTGGCCAGGAGGGGCGGCGTGAAGCGCATCTCGGGGCTCATCTACGAGGAGACCCGCGGCGTGCTCAAGATCTTCCTCGAGAACGTCATCCGCGACGCCGTCACCTACACCGAGCACGCTCGCCGCAAGACCGTCACCGCCATGGACGTCGTCTACGCGCTCAAGCGCCAGGGCCGCACCCTCTACGGCTTCGGCGGCTAGATTCGTGTCGTGTGTCCGTTTGTGCTGTGGAAGACGGGTTTTACTACTGCTTTGGCGTGCGTCGTTGTGTTCCGTCTTGTGTTCATTAGGCTGTAATTCCTTGTTGCGGTCAATGAAACTAGTTCTGTTCTGAATCCTGACCTGAAGTGCAATTGGTTTGACTTAGATGAAATGCAATTGGATGAACGATTTATCACTCGTTGCAATCTGTACAGATGCAGAAGTATTGTTGGAGTGGTAAAATGTGAATCAAGACGCCAGATGCATATTCCTGAAATACTGACCAAGTGCTTCGCTGTGTTGAATTCGGTTTTGGTTTTCTAAGGTTGATTGGTTTGATATTAGATTTCTCATTTTAGATCGTGTATAGCTGAAGTGCAGTTGATTTGTCTTAGCTGAACTGCAGTTGATTGAACGATTTACCACTCGTTGCAACCTGTAGAAGGGGCGCATCCTTTTGATTTGGTTTGGTTTCACTGGGGAACGAATCTTGTTTTTTTTTTCTGTGCAGATCTACAGATGCAGAGGTGTGGTTGTTGGAGTGGTACGAACCCTCCATTAAAATGTGAAATCAAGATGCAAGATACCTATTCCTGAAATCTTCACCAAGTGCTTCGATGTGTTGGATCCGGTTTTGATTTTTGTAAGTCTGGTTAATTTGTTTTATTAATATATTTCTTGCTTTAGATCGTATAGCTCTACTGCTGGACTGTACATTTGAGTTATAATTGAAATGCAACTGAACCAATGTTTACATTGGACAGATAGCTGAACTGCAATGGATCCAGTATTGAACGTTCGAGTTGTTGCTGAAATGCAATTGAATGAATAATTATCACTCATTGCAATCTGTAGAAGAGACGGACCCTTCTGTTTGGTTTTGGTTTTGCTGGGGAGTGAATCTTGATTTTTTTTTTCTGCAGATCTACATACTCCAAATGTATATAAAATTTCTGAATGATACATCAAGCCTCTGGAGTATATAAAATTTTGAATGTTTCAATGTTGGTGGGGTGTAAATAATCTAGTCAATACAAATATGAAATCAAAACGCCAAATATGGCCTTCTATTCCTGAATGAAACAACAACGAGCATGTGGAGCAACTATCAGAATGTTTCTGAATGATACATTAAGCACTGGGGCAATCAAAACATTTCTGAATGATACATCAAGCCTCTGGAGCAACCATCAGATTTGAAATAGTACATCCGACAATTACAACTGCATGTTGTATGTAGAACAACTATCTGAGGCTCTGCACTAAACTGATATTTTTCCTAATAATCAGCTCGTTCCTCAGAGGAATGTACAGTAGAGATTATATTCCTTTCCTAATAATAATCTTGTTCCTCAGAAGGATATACAGTACTACAACCAACTCGTAGGATGATTTTTCTTCTTTGAGAAATTGTAAGTCCCTATCAATAATTCTCTAGAGCAGGAATTGCTTGCCGGTGTATGTTTTGCCAAACTCCCAATCCTTGGGCACAACGTTAAAATTGGTCATCGTCGTGCCGTCACTCGAGGTGAGCTCAAAGGACACCGGCTGCCCTGTGAGATCTAAGTTGATGTGCCATATCTGGCCCCAGTTGCGGCCCATATCGAGCCAGCCAGACTCTGTTCCTTTGATCTTCACTGATCTGACATCGCCAGCGCCACCGACATTGCTGATTAGGACTGTGAAGAAGAAGCTCTTCCCGGAGACCGAGAACCGCACGCCGCCTTCACGAAGGCACTTGACGCTGTTCATAAGAAAACAAGTCAATCTCAGCAAAGAATCAGAGGCATTTTTTCTGACAGGTTAATGCTATTAGTAGCTTTATTTGTCCTTGTTGTTTGTTCTCATGCAAATCCTGCAAACTACTCCCTCCGCCCCATAATGTAAGACGTTTTTTCACACTAGTGTAGTGTCAAAAAACGCCTTACATTGTGGGACGGGGGGAGTACTTAACAAGTAATGAAATGGTGTGACATAGATGAGTCCCAGATCATAGTAGGATGTATATTTCCATGTCAATTGTCCTACGAAACATGAAATCTCCAGGATCACGAAAACACATTGATAGCAGAATGTTGTACAAATCCGTCATTCAGGAAACCATCTCAAAGAATCACCTCAATTTTTCAAATTACTAGACAACTTAGACGCACGTAAAGATTATTACACCCTTCTATAATATACTTTTCAGTTTAGCATACATGCACGTTTTTAACTTTGTATTCTGAATGGCACAGGAGTAGAACCTCACTAATTTACAGATGCGATCGTAGTCTGTTTGAATCTCAAACAGTAACAAATTAAATGAAGTGTAAGCACAAGCTAAGATGATTAGTTTCAGTTCAAGAAAGTCCTAGTAGTAAAAATAATTAATGAAGTTTTCTCTGGAAAAATAATCAAATGAAGTTGTTTCAAAGGGAACTCAAAGAGCTACCAACCAGTGCATAAATATCTAACACAAACATAGAATATTAAGGACAACCACAAATAATGTGCCACTACAACTTGCAGGGCCAGTTTGATTGTCACCAGGTAGTACCTGAGAAGCAGATAACTTGTGTAGCTTTATTAGTGATGATGTGCATTTTTGCTGTTTCGTGAAACAGTGGTTTGTTCTCTACCATACATTTATTCTTTCTCTTTGGATAGTGCTAATTGCTATTCGCTAACAGTAAAGGAGCTATATAACAGCTGATGAAGCTAAAGTCTGACATAGTTTAGTTGCAGAGCACAGCAGGGTTGATATTGCTGCCAATTGCCTCAGGCGATGATTTGGAACATCAAATCTTGAGGATAAAAAATGCACATTAACAGCACATTTCATTAAACCTGTCATTCATCAAAGCATCTAGAAGAAGTACCTGTCTCTGCTACACCTTTTAAGTGTGGCATATATGCAGGTTCCTAACTTTATGTTCTGAACAGCACCAGCATAGTGCTTGCTAATTTACCAAATTTGAGTGTGAAGTGTTGCCATTCGCCATATCCTAATATGTTTGGATCTTAAATACCAATAACAAACCAAAAAAAGGGTAAAGCTAAGATGATTAAACAATCAGGCAAGTCACTATCCAAAGTTCCTTTTTAACACAGTTTTAGTAGTACAAATAATCAACTAGATTTCCCTCAAGAAAATAAATCAAGTTGTTTAAAGGATCCCAAGGAGCTACCAACTGGCATAAATATCAAACATAACCACAGAATATTAAGGACAACACCAGTTAATGCGCCACTACTATTTGTAGGGCCAGTTTGGTGATACCGGGTACTGGAGGGCACATCATGTAAACCCAGAAGCAAATAACCTGGTGATGCTAGTTCGGTGCACATCAACAACTCTAGAAGTTCCAAAAAAAATCTTGCAACCTCTCCATTAATATGGTTCAACCAGTCCTTGCAGCAGTCAATAGAATATTTAAGCACTAACTGTCAATAAGATCCACATTTCCCAGAATTCCTCAGTTATCAACAAAATACAGGATAATCACTCAGATAAGAGGTGCTTAGTTTCTTTATGTTTTTAATTAATTTTCATATGAGTTATCATAGCTCAGCATACCGATTCTGCACTCTAGTAACCATAGACTGTCGTGAATTGTGGAATAAAATTTAGATGATGTGAAAATATATGCAATGATGAATCCAATGATATATATTTGGTGGTGTATATGTTAATATATTTTTCTACAAACTTGTTTAAAGTATATAAAGTTTGACTTCAGACAAACGTAATATGCGGAGTAAATAAAAACGGAGGGAGGACAACTAGTTATCACCAGCTGCATTATCATCATCAAGATGATAGCGCTGTTTTAATTCTAAGAGAGCCCCAAAGAACAAAATAAACTCAAGGAGCCACGGAAGTCTAATGCTTACACCAATGAATATGATGCAAATACTGAACCAAACTGTAGTACAGTACTATAATTGATCAAATCACGCAAACCGAGCATGTGATACTCTAGATAGTCAATGGCTCGATGCTGCATCAAAAGGCTCATAGGTGCTTTCCTCCTAACCCAAACACCAAATCACATTAGTACATTTATTTACACTTGGTTCTATGCATCTTTGTACTACCTTGTTAGTAAAGGAAGGCCACATTAGAGCAGATAAAACTACCCTAATTCGAATCCTAACCAAAAGAACTTGCACTTCACCACAGTGGAAGAGGGTCCACTTGATCCCCTCCACACTTTCCTCACCAACGGACACTTGCAATTCAGCTTTTTTGGGATCCCACATTGCGGCAAACCAAAGCAATCTCTAGCTTGGCAAGCACTTTCCCAGCTCTACACAAATTGAATCAGGAAACCGAGGAAACTTTGGCCTTAGATCTAGCCGAACATGGAGTGCAAAGCAGAGCGAGATCGAGTGCAGGCAAGAATGGAGCATACGTACCGGCGGTACTGGATGGGCATGACGCCGGCCTTCCAGAGCGCAATCTTCTCGAATGCCTGGATGGGGAGGAGGAAATGGTGGTTGGGCGGGTTGCAGACGCCGCCGGCGTCGGCGGGGAATCCGTAGTTGGGCGGGCAGAAGTTGGTGGCGGTGACGACGATGGAGGTGCCGGGGAGGCAGTACTTGAGGTCCTCCACGCACTTGACCTCGTAGCAGCCCCCGCAGGCGGCGCCGCGCTCGAACAGCGCCGTGCTCAGCCCCACCGTTGCCATCCCGTACCCGTGCTTCCCCAGATCCCCGAACCCGCACGCGCCACCTGCACGCCGCACCCCACAAAAAGAAAATCACAGATCAGCTCCGTGCCCATGTCCATGGCCGCCAGGATCGCAAGAACCGACTGTGGTACGAGCAGAGAAGCTCCGGTAACCGAGCGTGCGGTTTGTGGAAATTCCGTTGGCGGCAACATACCGAAAGAGGAAAAGTGAACTAATTAATGCCTGCAGCATGGACGCGAGGAATTTTGGTAGGAGCGCAAGGACGGTTTGGTGGATTCGTTTCTTGGACTGCTGCCATGACGGAGAGCTAGGCGAGGTTTGTTGGTGCTTACCGATGGCGTCCCCGGGGTCGGCGGCGAAGTAGGAGGACTTGGCGTTGCGCCATTCGGATAGGGCGGAGGAGCCGTAGGAGGAGGGGTGCTGGTGGCCGGCGGCGAGGGCCGGGAGGAGGAAGACGACGAGGAGGATGAGCGGGGGAGCCATGGCTCCCAGCAAGCAGCTTTTCGTCCGTGCGCTTGCTTCTCAGTGAAGTGAAGCAGGGGAGAGTGTGAAATGGAGGTGCTGTGCTTCGGTGTTCTGTCTTTTTATTTTGCAGGTTCTGGGGCCTTCTTTGCCTTTATACATGTGCACACGGGTATATTTTTAGTGCAGGTTCTCTTCTCGAGTGCTCCAGCTTTTGATCGATTAATTCTTTTCTTTTCGGGAAAGAGTGCATTTGCTCGTCTGTTTTGTTTCCTTTCCTGGTGCACCGCAGCTTATTGCTTCGGTGAAACGGCAAAATTAGAGCACTTACAATCGGACTTTGCAAATCCAGCTCCTCAAACGTCCGCAGATAGTGACCGGTCACGTCTTAAATTAATCATTCTGTATCACCTTTTTTACATTTTAATCCTTAGATCCATATAAAGCATGCAAAAAAAAATCATACGTACGTACCCTAACTAATCTTCGTCGTCGGAGACGTCCACAACAATGTGCTGGGCGCCGGTTGCACGGGCGGGTAGGAGGGTGCCGGCTGCTCGACCTCATCCATATAGGCGAGCATCTCCGTCTCCTCCGCGACCTACTGCGCCTCCATCTCCTGCCGGGACGGCGTCTGGCCTCCGCAGCCGATTCCGACGGGAGGGAATCGAGGATGGTCTGCTGCTCCGCCTGCAAATCCACGTCGCCAGCGGCCCCCACGCCCTCCTCCTCCTCCTACTCCTCCTACTCCTCCGGATCCACTGCATCCGGAGGTAGCCCCTCGGCGATCCGGACTTCACGCTTAGCCCGGATCTGCTGAAGGAGCTCGAGCCGGCACTCCGGCGCCATAAATGGCCCGCTCTTCACCCGACGGCGTAGAGGCATGGCTACTAAGCGGACGGGTGAAGTGAAAAGTGGCGATGTGAACGGACATGTGGAAGAAAATGTGGATGGACGGTAGGGTTTCGGCGCCGCCGGTCGACTTAAATAGCTGGTCTAGGCACTAAGCGACCCGCCGGAGCTGCGTCACGCGACCAGTGCTCAGAAGGAGACGAGCTTCGGATCGTCGGGTTTCCAGGTGTTTTCAGCTGGGACCCCGCCGTCAGTTCGACGTGGCAGGCGTGCCCGGACGCGTTCGGACGCCCCATATCCGTCACATATTTAGACTGGATATGAGGGTGTCGGTCAGCCCGGGCGTTTGAAGTCTGTTTGAGATGTCTATCTGAATCGAAAAAACATGACCGATGAGTGACTGGACGGACTGCCGGGCATTTGAGGCCGGTTTGGGACCCACGGCTTAGATGCTCTTAACAAATTATATCATGAGTGAGAGGTTCATGATAAACCCGGATCGACGGTCAGTACTGCCGACGATGCTCGAAACAGTTGTGTTAAGGTACTCGTAGATACTCTCTCGATTACTAGTAGCAATCACTTGCGGATACAAGTTTGGTGGCGATTACAGGAACGATACAAGAATTTGGTTGCTAGGGTTCGACGCGAGACAGGAAGAGGAAAGGGGAAAAGAGCCGAGCCGCCGTTGTCGTGATCCTCTGGATAACCCTAGGACGCTGCCGCTCCTCTCCTCAAGTAGCTTCCAGGACGGGCTTCAGTTAACCCACGCTGGGCCGGAGACGCGTGGGTTGGGCTTCCTGGGCCGGGCCGCACGTGGAGCCGTGGAGACCTGATCGTTGGTGTTGCCTTGCGGGCCGGCCCTGTCAGGGACGCTGACATCCCCCTCTTCTTGAGCAGAGGCTTGCCCCCAAGCCTCCGCGAGCGGGAAACGCTCCCTGAGACTCGCCTTGTCTTCCCAAGTTTCGCCGAGCGTCTCTGAATTGGACCAACGGACGAGCACTTGTTCCCTCATCTTGCCCTTCTCCTGGAGCCATCTTGATTGCAGAACTGCCACAGGAACCGCGAGCTCGTCATAACAATGAGGTAACTGAGGTTCAACAGCCATACCCGTGCTCAGGACGCGTCGAAGGAGCGAGACGTGGAAGACTGGATGGATAGTTGCTTGCGAAGGAAGCTGGAGCTTGTAGGCGACATCGTTGATCTTGCCGATGATAGGAAATGGACCGTAGTACTTGAATGCCAGCTTGTGATTTTCTCGTGGCGCGACGGAGGTTTGGATATATGGTTGCAGTTTCAGGTACACTTGATCGCCCACTTCAAACTGACGGAACGATCGCTTCTTATCCGCCTGGCTTTTCATCAGCTGTTTTGCTCTGTTCAGGTGTTGCTGTAACAGTTCCTGCACCGTATCCCTTTCCTCGAGCCACGAGATGAGTGCTGGCACTGAACATGTGTTGTCTGCTGTTATCCCCCAGTGCCGTGGCTCGTAACCGAACATAGCTTTGAAGGGCGTCATGCCTATGGCCGAATGGTGTGAGTTGTTGTACCAGAACTGAGCTAACGGGATCCAAAAACTCCACCGCCTGGGATAAGCTTGAGTGAAACACCTCAAGAATGTTTCCACACACTGGTTAACTCGCTCTGTTTGGCCATCCGTTTGCGGGTGGTTGGCTGTGCTGAGTCTAAGTTGTGTGCCTGCAGCCTTGAAAAGCTCCTGCCAAAAGTGGCTAGTGAACACAGGATCGCAATCTGATACTATTGCTCCCGGGAGACCATGCACTCTGTAAACTTGTTGGATGAAAAGTTGGGCCACCGATGCTGCTGTGTATGGGTGCGCTAGTGGCAAGAAGTAGCTGAACTTGGTTCGCTTGTCTACAATTACCAGGAGACAGTTGAACCGGCTGGATTGTGGGAGGCCGTCCACAAAATCCATGGATATCATATCCCAAGGTTTGTTAGGGATTGGTAACGGCAGCAAGAGACCTGGTGAAGCTGCCCGATCTGGTTTCGCTTGCCGGCATATGACACAACACTGCACGTAGTGTTTGATTTGAACTTTCATTTTGGGCCATGCAAAGAGACGCCTGATGCGTCTGTAAGTGACTGGGAATCCCGAGTGACCCCCTACTGGGCTATCATGAAACGCTTGGATTATACGTTGTTGTATGTGTGTTCCTCCTCCCAGCCAAATTCTGCCTCTGAACCTGATGATGCCTTGCTGCAGTAAGAACCTGCCTTTGGGATTGTCACGCACAGCCAGCTGTTCCAACAGTTTCTGCGCCTGCGGGTTGTTGTTATAACTGTTGATAACATCTTCTAACCAACTAGGTTGACATGACGTGATCACCGATAGCACCTCCGCTGGACTGGCGCGTGACAAGGCGTCCGCGCCGTTGTTTTCATATCCCTTCTTGTACTTGATGCGATACTGGAGTCCCAACAGCTTGGTAAAAGCTTTCTGTTGCCATGGTGTGTTCAGCCACTGTTCCTCCAGGTGAATGAGGCTCTTCTGATCTGTATATATGACAAATTCTGCGTGTTGCAAATAAGGGCGCCATTGATCTACGGCCACGATGATTGCCAGATATTCTTTTTCGTATGTGGACAGACCCTGATATCTCGGACTCAATGCTTTGCTCATGAATGCAATGGGGTGTCCTTGTTGCTGCAGAATTGCTCCAATGCCTGTGTCGCATGCATCTGTCTCCATTGTGAAAGGCTGCTCGAAGTTCGACAATGCTAGCACTGGTGCGGAGATTAGGTGCTTCTTCAGGACTTGGGAAGCTGTTTCCGTGATCGATGTCCACTGAAATGGCACGCCTTTCTTCAACAAATTGAACAACGGTCGTGCTATCACTCTGAAATTGCGCACAAAATGGCGATAGTACCCTGCGAGACCCAGAAAGCTTCGGACTCCCTTGATATCCTGCGGTGAGGTCCAGTTGGTAACTGTTGCTATCTTGGCCGGGTCCGTGGCTACCCCGCGAGCACTGATGACATGGCCTAGGTAGGATACCTGGCTTTGCCCAAACGCACACTTGCTGCGCTTAACTTTCCACTGATCCTTGCGTAGCAGTTCCAACACCTGCCGCACGTGGCACTTGTGCTCCTCTAACGTAGCACTGAAGATTAAGATGTCATCGAAGAAGCATAGCACGTAGACACGTAGCACTGGCTTGAGGGTTGTAGTCAGCCCTTCTATGAACGTGGGTGGAGCCCCAGCCAACCCAAAGGACAAAACCTTGAACTCGAAGTGCCCCTGATGCGTGGAGAATGCCATCTTGTACTCCTCCCCCGGCGCGAGCCTGATCTGATGATAGCCCGCGCGCAAGTCGAGCTTTGAAAACCACGCTGCACCATGTAGCTCATCCAGGAGCTCTTCTATAACAGGAACTGGAAACTTGCCGACGACTGTAATGGCATTCAGTTGTCTGTAATCTATACAGAGACGCCAGGTTCCATCTTTCTTCTTAACAAGTATGACTGGAGATGAAAAAGGACTGTTGCTTCGCTGAATGACTCCTGATTTCAGAAGTGCTTCGACTTGAGCTTCTATCTCCGTCTTCTGTTCTGGTTTGTAACGATATTGCCTGACATTTACTGGCTGAGCTCCAGGTATTAGCGGAATGCGGTGATCGCACGCCCTTCGAGGTGGAAGCCCTACTGGTTCCGCAAACACATCCGGAAATTGGTCCAAGATTTCCTGAATGCACGCTGGAGTTTGCTCCAATTCCTCCTGCTGGGCAGCCACCACACAAAGGTGTATAATGTGTGTGATCGATCCGTTGCTGCACAGGTTCTGCAACTGCAAGCTGTTGATGGACTCACAACTGGTGGAAGCCGCATCGTGCCCCGTGAGATGAAGCGGCCCTGCTGGAGTGGGAATCTCAATGAAACGAGCATGCCAGTCTACCTGCATCGGGCTGTGTTCCTCTAACCAATCCATGCCGAGTATAACATCGTACGTGCCCAGAGCCAAAACTTTCAGATCCGTGTAGAATTCGTGCCCTTGAGCATACCACGCGCATTGCGGCGCGACCTCAGTGCAGAACAGTTCTCCCCCATCTGCCACACGCACACGACTTGGATTAGGCAGAGGTCGAACCCCTGAAAGTCGACTTGCTAAGTGCTCGTTGATGAAGGAATTGGAGCTGCCCGAGTCGATCAGCATGAGTACTTCATGCCCTTGAAGCCACGCTCGCAGCTGAAAAGCTTTGGCCGAGACCCCTCCCGTAACTGCCGAAACTGAGATGGGCATGGCTGTATTCTAAACCTCATCCTCGGAGCTCATTTGAGTGTCGACGAAACTGTCAAGGCCGAAGATATCCAACAGCTCCTCAACTACATGCAGCTGCACTGTGGTGGGGCATACATGATCGTGCCCCCATGGTTCACCGCACTTAAAGCACAGCCCCCGAGCTCGTCGGTAATCACGGAGGGTCTTGAGCTTGGACGCGTCAGCGCGGGCCGCGTCTGTACCACGACGATCTGCTGCCTGCGCCGCTGGTACCGATCGCACCGGAGGTGGGTGAAGTGGCATGGGAGTGCCTCCCCGCTTGAAAGATCGTGGATGTCGCCTAGAGGGGGGGGTGAATAGGCATTTTAAAATAATTACGGTTTAGGCTTGAACAAATGCGGAATAAACCTAGCAGTTAATTTGCCAAGCACAAAACCTAAAACAACTAGGCTCACCTATGTGCACCAACAACTTATGCTAAGCAAGATAAGCAACTATGTGATAGCAAGATATATGACAAGAAACAATATGGCTATCACAAAGTAAAGTGCATAAGTAAAGGGGCTCGAGTAAGAGATAACCGAGGCACGCGGAGACGACGATGTACCCCGAAGTTCACACCCTTGCGGATGCTAATCTCCGTTTGGAGCGGTGTGGAGGCACAATGCTCCCCAAGCAAGATGCCGTGATTCCACTAAGGGACCCTTGAGGGCGGTCACCAAACCCGTACAAATGGCAACCCTTGGGGGCGGTCACCGAACCCGTACACTTTGGCAACCCTTGGGGGCGGTCATCGGAACCCGTCAAATTGCTCGGGGCAATCTCCACAACCTAATTGGAGACCCCGACGCTTGCCCGGAGCTTTAGACCACAATGATTGAGCTCCGAACACCACCAACCGTCTAGGGCACCCAAGCACCCAAGAGGAACAAGCTCAAGGGTACCAAGCACCCAAGAGTAATAAGCTTCTCAACTTGTAACTTCCACGTATCACCGTGGAGAACTCAAATCGATGCACCAAATGCAATGGCAAGGGCACACGGAGTGCCCAAGTCCTTCTCTCTCAAATCCCACCGAAGCAACTAATGCTAGGGAGGAAAATGAGAGGAAGAACAAGAAAGAGAACACAAAGAACTCCAAGATCTAGATACAAGGGGTTCCCCTCACATAGAGGAGAAAGTGATTGGTGGAAATGTGGATCTAGATCTCCTCTCTCTTTTCCCTCAAAAACTAGCAAGAATCCATGGAGGGATTGAGAGTTAGCAAGCTCAAAGAAGGTCAACAATGGGGGAAGAACACGAGCTCCAAGGATAAGGTTCATTGGGGAAGAAGACCCCCTTTATAGGAGGGGGAAAATCCAACCGTTATGTGCTCAGCCCGCACACGAGCGGTACTACCTCTCCACGAGCGGTACTACCGCTCAGGTGGAAGAAACAGGGAAAAGGAGCAACAAAACATGAACCTTAGGGCGGTAGTACCGCAGGAGACAGCGGTACTACCGCTGGGTTAAGCGGTACTACCGCTCCCTTCGGCGGTACTGCCGCGCAGAACAAAGGGTAAAGGGAAAGAGGGAACCGGGCGGTACTACCGCGGAGGAAGGGCGGTACTGCCGCAGCGAGGTACCGCATAATCCGACACAGAAAAAAACCCTCGAAACGACACGGTAGGGACCTGGTAAGCCAATGATAGTACTTCTACGGAGTCACCGCCGGTACTACCGCTTCGGAGCGGTACTGCCGCTTGTGACCCCTCAGCGGTACTACCGCTGGATACCATGGTACTACCGCTGGGACCCTGACAAAACCACACTCAAGAAAAGAAGAACTGCCATAACTTCTGCATATGAGCTCCGAATTGAGCAAACTCAAGCTTGTTGGAAACAAGACGACGAGTAGCATCAAAACAGCGACTGGTTATAGTAAGAAGAGGCAGGGGAGGTATGCATAACAAAAAGAGGAGTGAAACCTCCAACCGAGAAGAATCGGCAAAAACCTCCAACATCGAAAACATCATAGAAGAGGCATGCGAACTCCGTTTTCGATGAACTCAAGCTTGTCATCAAGATGACCATAAGCTCTAAGATTCACAAAGAGAACCAAACAAGAACCAAGAAATATGATGCAAGGATGCAATGGTTTGAGCTCTCTACGAACGATACGATCAAGCTACTCATCGAGAGCCCCCCTTGATAGTACGGCAATCGATCCTATAACCCGGTCTCCCAACTACCATCATGAGACCGGTAAAATAGAAAACCTACCAAGGGCAAACCTTTGCCTTGCACATGGTCCATTTGAGCTAGATGATGACGATCTTGACTCCCTCAAGTTGGACCACCTTTCTTGATTGTGTTGACTCGATGAAGACTAGTTGATTGCTCCCCCATACTCCACTATGGGTGAGCCACTCTTCCGCACATCTTCACAAGTCCATTGTCACCACAAAGGATGGCAAGCTTCAAGCATTTGATCTCTTCGTGATGCTCCACTTGAACTTGCACACCGCAACCTTTCTTGATTGTGTTGACTCGATGAAGACTAGTTGATTGCTCCCCCATACTCCACTATGGGTGAGCCACTCTTCCGCACATCTTCACAAGTCCATTGTCACCATAAAGGACGGCAAGCTTCAAGCATTTGATCTCTTCATGATGCTTCACTTGAACTTGCACACCGCAACCTAACCCCACAAAGAACCCTCACGAAGACCATGGGTCAGTACACAAAGCGTAATTGGCAATGCTTACCATACCATGGGATCACTTGATCCCTCTCGGTACATCTTCTATGCTTTGTGGGTTGATAAACTTGATTCACTCTTTGACTTAGTCTTGATCAACCTCTCACAAGACCAATCTTTAGGTAATTTCTTGAATAACACCTTGGTCGACACAAACTCTCCTTGAACCCAACACATGTACTTCAAGAAAAGTCTATGGACAAAACCTTCAAATATAACTCAAGGCAACCATTAGTCCATAGAGATTGTCATCAATTACCAAAACCAAACATGGGGGCACCGCATGTTCTTTCAATCTCCCCCATTTTGGTAATTGATGACAATCACTTTCAAGAGAGTTTAATACACGAAATTATGCATCACCATGCAATGCAACAACCAATAATGCATGCGTATGAGATGCAAATGCTTAGGAACAAAACCAAAGCAAGGAGAAAACTCTAAAGACTTCTCCACAAAACTCTCTGAAACCTCCACAAAACTCTCTGAAACTTCTCCCCCATTGGCATCGATTGCCAAAATGGGCGAAAAGCTTAGAAGGCCAATATAGATTGAGTTCCTCCAGAAGTTGTGTATTTCTCAACAAGAGAGAGGAATGCAATACACATATCCAACGGTAAATACTTGGAGGAAGACAAACTATATTGAGGCCCAAAGATTGCTAAAGGAAGATATGCCACAAAGACATAATCGACAGAGACACAAGCAATCAAGCGATCAAAAGATACCAATTGAAGCAAGCTATCAAAAGATACCAATTGAACCAACTAGGCCAATGATCCTACAAGCCACAAGAAAGAAAGATATTATGATATGAGCATAGGAGTGTTCTAAAGAAACTAGAGAAGCTCCCCATGATTTGTGCACATCAAGAATTTTTGTATTTGGATACAAAGTGCACAAAATAGGATCATAGCTCCCCCAAAATCAATAGAAACTTACAACAAGTGCAAGTGAGCATAAAGGAAACTAAGCCTAGTACTTGCAACAAACACATGGTTGAGCAACAAGTGAAAGAGGCAACTTAAGAATGGGCTCAACCAAAATGATGTGTGAGAGTCAAGGCAATGCACTTGAGAAGACTAATGTACGGATGAGCATTAAGCATCAATAAAGTCTTGAAAGAATGAGGCAACACGGTGCAAGGCCTATCATTCCCACACACAACAAGCAAATGGGTTCACAAGCTTACTAATAAGCATATAAAGAACCTATGCTTGTGACAACCCGTGGTGAAGATAGAAGATGAAAGCCTCATCAAGATGAGGGATACCAATTAAGATGGCAAAAGCCTCGTAAAGATAAGCATGACGAAAATAATCTTCACCACACAAGAGTGCATCAAGATGCAACGAGATAAGACACGCACGCAAGGCAAAAGCTTTCACGGAGCCACCAAAGAAATAACATAAGAAAGACAAGGTGGTCGTGAAAGAAAGGATATCAACTAGATATGCAACTTTTCTCAAGTGTATAAGATTCTAGGTAGACGAAATCATGATGATATATATCTACAAAGAAGGATGTACACGCGAAATAGTTGCGACACGAGGAACAAGATATCCACAAGGAAATCATAAATATACCAATAAGATATTTGCTTGAAAGCATAGCACATGGCTAGATAAGGTCTTATTGCATATAAATGAATTCCAACCACACGAACATCAAAGACATCACAACTAGCAACAAGACATCATTGTTGGGATGCTTTGAGAAAGGAAACAAGTATCACAAGAGAGAATGGATAACATGCCATGATACAACCTACGAAAGGTTGATGCAAGAAATGTGTGCATGAAGTAGATGATGATACTTGTTACCGAGATACCATTGGATGGATGTAGTAGATGCCAATTAAAGGTAGATAGTAGTTCATTAATCATCCTAGCTTGACTCCAATAAGCACATGGTGACACCACCTTCCTTGTGAGTGAGCCGAGCATCCAATGCATCTCCACTTGTTCCTAGAACAACAACACAAACAAAATGGTACCCAAACTCATTGGGACCAAAGAGTTAGAGAACCAACAACACATAGGACAAACTCCACATAAATATGTGCATATAGATATGAAAATGAATTTCATGCACATCTCATCCAATTTGAGACTTGGTGGAGTTCACCCTATATATTGGGTCAAAGAAAGCAAACATGCCAAAGAAACTACAAGAAGTAAATATGCATGCTCAAGACTTTCAAGAACCGAGACCAAAAGACAAAGAAATACCAAGCGAAGAAAAGATACCAAATGAATAAATCATCACTTGGAAGATATCCATTAAAGATACATCAAGGAATGAGATATCCATTGATACACTCAAAAAGAAAGATGTCAAACTCCCAAAAGAGAGAATGGTTCCAAACAAACCAAGCCCTCTACAAAGTTTCATGATGGCATAAAGCACCAAAAAGAAACGGCTTGCCTTCCACAAACACACACTTGATAAGGATCACAAGATGAGTGTTTTATAGAGAATAGGATAGCTCCCCCAAGACTAGTGCGTTATAGAGAATTTGCATTTGAATACAAAATGCACGAGGTGGGATCACCACTTTCACTATATCTAGAAAACACTAGACAAGGTCAAGAAATACACAAGATCCATAAGTGGTATGGAAGACAAAGGGAGTTGATACAAACCTTGGCAAGAGAAAGGGAAAATAAAAAGAAAAAGCCAATGTAAAGATGATCAATAGATTCTACCACAAAAGTGAGTACCAATTGTCAAAATACAAGAAGTAAACGGAAAAAATTCCCGGTGGTAGATAACAAGGATATCCGACATCATCTTCACACCAAACAAAAAGCAAAATGCAACTTGTAGAGCTAACATGCCACCTAGGAACAAGATAATTTACAATATCAACTCTAGGTGACAATATCTCAAATGTACACATTTTCTAGGCTAGTAATATACACATAGCATATTACTCCCCCATAATGTGATACCAATTAAGGAAGAACAAGAGGCAAATAAAAGGATCCAACAAGAGATAATTAATGGACTATTTAGAATTTGAATTTCTCATGAGAAGACATACCACATAGCGACTAGATAATCTTGTAATATCAATACTAGATGGTATTCCTCATGTACACACATTTATAGGATTGTGAGGTGCACAAAGCACATCACTCCCCCACAATGGGATATTCCATTAATCTCTCACAAGAGCCAACTAAGATATGACCAAGATGCACAAAGGCTCAACTAATGACACACATGTACATGATGTGCAAACCAACACACACATACTTGATTGCTCAAGATAATCAAGTTGGAAGCACAACATATACAAACACATGCAAGGAACAAAGCCAAACATGCAAAGGGGCAAGTAACTTTCAATGTAAACAATTTAAGCACGAGTTACCACAAGGAGGAACATTGGATATAAGATAGAAACTTGATAATCCGAATGACTTGGCTTGAGACAATAAGAATGATGAAGTCCCCTTAATTCTTCATAATGTAGCCAAGTCTCCAATGACCTCCAACATCACCTATTGATCAAGTTTGAGCTTGTTGGTCCCCAACCAAGTTGGGTCCTAAGAGGTTAGTCACAATAGGCTTGGCTACCCAAATGGTTCTTTGTTTCAAACCACTTTGAGTACCAACAAACTTGGCAACCACATTGCCAACATTATCCTTCCCAAGAGAATAGACATCATCAATAATAATTGGGTTGGATAAGTTACCACTAGTGCATGAAGAGGCGAGGTGACCTTTCTCGCGACATAGGTAGCAACGTCTACTCTTCACTTTCTTCTCACTTGATTTCTCAACTTGAGAAGCATAAGCTTGAGTCTTCTTGGGAAGAGGCTTTTCTTCAACTTGAGGTTGAGAATGAGAGTGAACTTGTGGCCGCTTCCCTTGTTGCTTGTCACTAATGGGCTTCTTCTTCAATTGGCAAGATCTAACATGATGCCCTTCTACTTTGCACTTGAAGCAAACAATCTTGGCCGAATTCTTGACTTGTTTTTGGCCCTTCTTTTTGTTCACCTTGGACTTCTTCTTCTTGTTGGAGTTGAATCCAAGTCCACCTTTGTCATTCGGGTTTTTTTGCACACTCAAGATATTGTTGAGTGTGAATTTCCCTTCATGACTCTTTTCCAAGTCTTTCTTCAAAGAAGTGACTTGGGCCTTGAGCTCTTTGATTTCCTCTACATGGTTAGTCTCAACACAAGTACTAGAGGAATTATAAGCTTCAACGTTAGAGCAACAAGGCAATGAAAGCAATTCATCACAAGATGTACCAATGTTATGCATGGATGAATTGCGAGGACTAGCACAAGGCAATATAGCATTTTGACCAAAAGTAGTGCTAGTATCCACATGAGGCTCACTAGATGTTACCTTAGCAAGCATGGCCTCTTGAGCTATCTTTAGCACATTATGGGATACTAGAAGATCATCATGAGAGCTTGTGAGCTTTACATGATTTTCTTCCAACATCCCATAGTTGCTAGATAGCAACTCAAGTTGAGCCCTTAGCTCAACATTCTCCATTAATATGGATGCTTCACAAGAGATAGAGTTAGTAGCACAAGCATCATCATTAGCAACAAGAGGAGAAGACAACTTGGCAAGCTCTTTTGAATATGAAGCTTTAAGTTGAGCATGAGACTCGGTGAGTTTGATGAGCTCACTCTTAATGACCCTTGAGCCATTTTCGAGGTGCTCAAAGTCCTCAAGGAGTTTAGCATGCGCAACTTCAAGCTCCTCATTTTTAGTTTCAAAATCATTGGCCACCTCAAGAGCTCTATCACGAGATTCCCTCACTCTAGATAATTCTAGAGCAAAAGTCTCCTCAAGAGATTCCTTGGTGGTTTGTTCAAGTTCAAGAGCTTGAGAGAGGTCTGCAATCTCATTTGCGTAATCACGCTCATGAGCTTCCATTTTATCAATGTTGACCTCATGCTCCTCTAGATGAGATTCCAACTCCTCAATGTATTTCTTGCCTTCAATGGCAATAGACATGATTTCCATGAAGTTGAAACGAGCAAGTTTATTTTTGTGAAGAGCTTTAAAAATCATTTCCCCCTTAGTTTTTAAGGAGGCAACATTATCATTCTCTTCATCATAATCAACATCATCATCACTCTTGCCATCATCATAAGATATATTGGGATTCAAAGTGGGAGATACCTTTGAAGCCTTGGCCATAAGGCAAAATGCAATAGATGATGATGTAGGATCCGTTGAAGCACCATTCAAGACCACATCTTGTTCCATGGGGTGTTGGGTTTCCTCTACATTGTTAGCACAACAATTCGAGGACATATATGCATTTTTATCATGGCAACAAGACATAGTAAACATATCATCATGAGATTTAGTCAAGAAATTTCTACATGATATGCAAGGACTATCAACACAAGCATGTGAAACATTTGGAGTGCTCGAAGTGTTAAAGCCCAAAGAAGGAGCATTGCAATAAGATAGTGATGAAGGATCATCCACAATAAACATACTATCATCATTGCAATGACCAACACTACTCACCATATCATTACCTTGTGGCAAACCACATGTAGGTGAAGTAGAAGAAGTTGAGAAGACTATACGACCGGAGGTGGAGAGAGAACAATCATCCCCACAAATCTTGGACACTCCATATTTATCTTGAAGCTTCGTCCACAACTCATGAGCATCCCAGAACGGCATGAGTTGAAATATAACTACATTGCTCAAAGCATTGAAAAGCACATTAGAAGCTTGAGCATTGAGATAAGAGTTTTTCTCATCCTCTAAAGATAATCTTTGGGGATCCTTTGGAGGAGAAAAACCCATATCTACAATTCGCTCTAAATTTGGGTCCATGACCCTAAAGAGATTAAGCATGCGAATTACCCAAACATCAAAATTTGTGCCATCGAAACTAAGAGTGTCAGAGAACCCTAATCCCCTAGTCGACATCTTTACTCTCTACGCGGTTAAGCCTAACAAAGAGAGACGAGGCTCTGATAGCAATTGAAAGATCGTGGATGTCGCCTAGAGGGGGGTGAATAGGCGTTTTAAAATAATTACGGTTTAGGCTTGAACAAATGCGGAATAAACCTAGCGGTTAATTTGCCAAGCACAAAACCTAAAACAACTAGGCTCACCTATGTGCACCAACAACTTATGCTAAGCAAGATAAGCAACTATGTGATAGCAAGATATATGACAAGAAACAATATGGCTATCACAAAGTAAAGTGCATAAGTAAAGGGCTCGGGTAAGAGATAACCGAGGCACGTGGAGACGACGATGTATCCCAAAGTTCACACCCTTGCGGATGCTAATCTCCGTTTGGAGCGGTGTGGAGGCACAATGCTCCCCAAGAAGCCACTAGAGCCAGCGTAATCTCCTCACGCTCTCGCACAATGCAAGATGCCGTGATTCCACTAAGGGACCCTTGAGGGCGGTCACCGAACCCGTACAAATGGCAATCCTTGGGGGCGGTCACCGAACCCGTACACTTTGGCAACCCTTGGGGGCGGTCACCGGAACCCGTCAAATTGCTCGGGGCAATCTCCACAACCTAATTGGAGACCCCGACGCTTGCCCGGAGCTTTAGACCATAATGATTGAGTTCCGAACACCACCAACCGTCTAGGGCACCCAAGCACCCAAGAGGAACAAGCTCAAGGGTACCAAGCACCCAAGAGTAATAAGCTTCTCAACTTGTAACTTCCACGTATCACCGTGGAGAACTCAAACCGATGCACCAAATGCAATGGCAAGGGCACACGGAGTGCCAAGTCCTTCTCTCTCAAATCCCACCGAAGCAACTAATGCTAGGGAGGAAAATGAGAGGAAGAACAAGAAAGAGAACACAAAGAACTCCAAGATCTAGATACAAGGGCTTCCCCTCACATAGAGGAGAAAGTGATTGGTGGAAATGTGGATCTAGATCTCCTCTCTCTTTTCCCTCAAAAACTAGCAAGAATACATGGAGGGATTGAGAGTTAGCAAGCTCAAAGAAGGTCAACAATGGGGGAAGAACACGAGCTACAAGGATAAGGTTCATTGGGGAAGAAGACCCCCTTTATAGGAGGGGGAAAATCCAACCGTTATGTGCTCAGCCCGCACATGAGCGGTACTACCACTCAGGTGGAAGAAACAGGGAAAAGGAGCAACAAAACATGAACCTTAGGGTGGTAGTACCGCAGGAGACAGCGGTACTACCACTGGGTTAAGCGGTACTACCGCTCCCTTCGGCGGTACTGCCGCGCAGAACGAAGGGTAAAGGGAAAGAGGGAACCGGGTGGTACTACCGCGGAGGAAGGGTGGTACTGCCGCTAAGGAGCGGTACTGCCGCACTACTGCCGCAGTGAGGTACCGCACAATCCGACACAGAAAAAGACCCCTCGAAACGACGCGGTAGGGACCTGGTAAGCCAGCGGTAGTACTGCTGCGGAGTCACCACCGGTACTACCGCTTCGGAGCGGTACTGCCGCTTGTGACCCCTCAGCGGTACTACCGCTGGATACCACAGTACTACCGCTGGGACCCTGACAAAACCACACTCAAGAAAAGAAGAACTGCCATAACTTCTGCATATGAGCTCCGAATTGAGCAAACTCAAGCTTGTTGGAAACAAGACGACGAGTAGCATTAAAACAGCGACTGGTTATAGTAAGAAGAGGCAGGGGAGGTATGCATAACAAAAAGAGGAGTGAAACCTCCAACCGAGAAGAATCGGCAAAAACCTCCAACATCGAAAACATCATAGAAGAGGCATGCGAACTCCGTTTTCGATGAACTCAAGCTTGTCATCAAGATGACCATAAGCTCTAAGATTCACAAAGAGAACCAAACAAGAACCAAGAAATATGATGCAAGGATGCAATGGTTTGAGCTCTCTACGAACGATACGATCAAGCTACTCATCGAGAGCCCCCCTTGATAGTACGGCAATCGATCCTATAACCCGGTCTCCCAACTACCATCATGAGACCGGTAAAATAGAAAACCTACCAAGGGCAAACCTTTGCCTTGCACATGGTCCATTTGAGCTAGATGATGACGATCTTGACTTCCTCAAGTTGGACCACCTTTCTTGATTGGGTTGACTCGATGAAGACTAGTTGATTGCTCCCCCATACTCCACTATGGGTGAGCCACTCTTCCGCACATCTTCACAAGTCCATTGTCACCACAAAGGACGACAAGCTTCAAGCATTTGATCTCTTCGTGATGCTCCACTTGAACTTGCACACCGCAACCTTTCTTGATTGTGTTGACTCGATGAAGACTAGTTGATTGCTC
>NC_053023.1:609600335-609618562 GCF_003073215.2 Triticum urartu
AAGAGGCATGCGAACTCCGTTTTCGATGAACTCAAGCTTGTCATCAAGATGACCATAAGCTCTAAGATTCACAAAGAGAACCAAACAAGAACCAAGAAATATGATGCAAGGATGCAATGGTTTGAGCTCTCTACGAACGATACGATCAAGCTACTCATCGAGAGCCCCCCTTGATAGTACGGCAATCGATCCTATAACCCGGTCTCCCAACTACCATCATGAGACCGGTAAAATAGAAAACCTACCAAGGGCAAAGCTTTGCCTTGCACATGGTCCATTTGAGCTAGATGATGACGATCTTGACTTCCTCAAGTTGGACCACCTTTCTTGATTGGGTTGACTCGATGAAGACTAGTTGATTGCTCCCCCATACTCCACTATGGGTGAGCCACTCTTCCGCACATCTTCACAAGTCCATTGTCACCACAAAGGACGACAAGCTTCAAGCATTTGATCTCTTCGTGATGCTCCACTTGAACTTGCACACCGCAACCTTTCTTGATTGTGTTGACTCGATGAAGACTAGTTGATTGCTCCCCCATACTCCACTATGGGTGAGCCACTCTTCCGCACATCTTCACAAGTCCATTGTCACCACAAAGGATGGCAAGCTTCAAGCATTTGATCTCTTCGTGATGCTCCACTTGAACTTGCACACCGCAACCTAACCCCACAAAGAACCCTCACGAAGACCATGGGTCAGTACACAAAGCGTAATTGGCAATGCTTACCATACCATGGATCACTTGATCCCTCTCGGTACATCTTCTACGCTTTGTGGGTTGATCAACTTGATTCACTCTTTGACTTAGTCTTGATCAACCTCTCACAAGACCAATCTTTAGGTAATTCCTTGAATAGCACCTTGGTCGACACAAACTCTCCTTGAACCCAACACATGTACTTCAAGAAAAGTCTATGGACAAAACCTTCAAATATAACTCAAGGCAACCATTAGTCCATAGAGATTGTCATCAATTACCAAAACCAAACATGGGGGCACCGCATGTTCTTTCACCGCTGAGGCGCCTCTGGAGGTCGTGGAAGACTGCCGAACGCGCCTTCAGCCACCTCCTCCTGAAGCAGTGCAAGCGCGCATGCGGTATCCAGGTCCGGTGGCCTCTGAACGAGCACCACTGCCCGAATATCCTTCCTCAGCCCCTCGACAAAACGAGTCAAGAAGTAGAAAGGATGAATCGTGTCAGAATATGATGATAAATGGTGTATGATCAATTCGAATTGCTCTATGTAATGTGCTACAGAAGAAGTTTGGCGGACAGTATAGAACTGCCTGATCAGCGTCTGATGCCGATCGCGACCAAACCGGGTATAGAGTAAGACAGTAAAAGCATCCCAATCAAAATCTGCAAGTCTTTTTTGTATGGATTGAAGCCAGATGGCGGCCGACCCCGAGAAATTCAGGGCCGCCATGGGTACCCAAGGTAAGATGCCAAACATTTGGAAGTACTACTCGCACATAGTTTTCCACAAATTCGGGTTGTCGCCGAGAACTGCGGAAATGCAATGGATGGGTGGGATTGACCCAGTCCAGACATGAGTTGACTAGCATGAGCAAACGGTGAGAGCGCGGGCGGAGACGCTGATAGAGAGGAGGACGGACCTGTTGTCGGGGGTGGCGGCGGTGTCTGTAAGAACACCGCGGCGTTCCCCCGTGGCAAATTGAAGATGCCGTGGCCACTGGGCCCTGGGATGTCGCTGCCCGCGCCGCCACCAGCCCCCGTGAGGACGCTGGTCGTCGCAGAAGGGCTTGACTTCGGAAGCGTCGGGTGAGGGTCCTCGTCCCTCGTAGAGGACGGCGGTTGCGCCATCTGGAGCGCCGCCACCGCGTCGCCGAGATCAGCGACCCGCTTCTCCAGATCCGAACGCCAATTGACCAAGTCATCGATCTTGGCCGTGGAAGCCTGGATCTCCGCGATTGCCTTGTTCTGGGCCTTGAGGGTGTTGTCGAGCCGCTCGAGGAAGGCCTCGATTGCAGGATCCATGGCGACAAGGTGTGTGCGAGCTTGGCGTAGACCTCGAGTCTCGATGAGCTGCGCCAGGATGCAGCGGAGGGGAATTACTGGTCTCTGATACCAGATGTTAAGGTACTGGTAGATACTCTCTCGATTACTAGTAGCAATCACTTGCGGATACAAGTTTGGTGGCGATTACAGGAACGATACAAGAATTTGGTTGCTAGGGTTCGACGCGAGACAGGAAGAGGAAAGGGGAAAAGAGCCGAGCCGCCGTTGCCGTGATCCTCTGGATAACCCTAGGACGCTGCCGCTCCTCTCCTCAAGTAGCTTCCAGGACGGACTTCAGTTAACCCACGCTGGACCGGAGACGCGTGGGTTGGGCTTCCTGAGCCGGGCCGCACGTGGAGCCGTGGAGACCTGATCGTTGGTGTTGCCTTGCGGGCCGGCCCTGTCAGGGACGCTGACAAGTTGTGAGGATGGTCGACAAGCCGTCGGTTCGGTGGTCTCATTCCACCCGGTACATCCGACCATACTAGGTGGTGTACTGTCGACATTGTGGGAGCCATGGAACACATGGCAGCAGGCCAGTACTAGCTCCGTGTCGGTACATCCCAGTTTGCAGCCGTTTTCTTCTTCCATCCGAGAAATAGTTTTGCGGTTGGTTCTTTTCGTCCCTTCAATCATCCGGGTGCCGAACAGAGACGCGCCAATCCGACGGGAACGGGCTGTGGATTCTGGAGCGCGGGGCACACAGGGTTTTGGAATTACAGCGGGCGGTGCCCGTGACGTACGTGCATGTGAGGTGGTGTGGCGCCCTCCTTTCCTGTCTCCTTGCGGCTCATGCGGGGGTGGCTGGGAAACGCGCACCCAGATGCTTGTGACTTCGGCTGGAGTGCCCGCCGCCACTGGTGCTTCTGATTTTTTTTGAATCTTGAGAGCCCCGAGCAATTGATGGATCCAAGTTGGCTCTAGTCAACCGATGTAGCAACTAGCAAGATCCGATTATGTAGGCGATAAGGCGAAATACTAGTGGGTGGAATTATAAGATTAAGATGTGAGTATTTCCAGAAGATGGTCAAAGGATCTCTTAAGACTGGTCATAGGGAAGAGTAACTTAAACTAGTGTCATGCATATATATTATGACAGTAGTCTAAAATACTATCTTCATAGTGTAAAATAACATAGTAGCAGTGTCATAGATGACTTCATTTATTAGCTTATAGACTCATCTTGTCTTGGGAAACGTTATGTTACAGTAAGGCTGCTGCCAATGCATGGGTGCTTATATGAGGTGCTAAGCACATTAAATAACTTAAAACATCTTCATCCGTTGGCCTCCCAGGGGGCGCCTAAAATCGCCGCCTGGGGTGAGCCGGCGCAAAAAATCGGCCTGAGGACGAGTTGGTCCCCAGCCGCCCGCCCCAGACGCGTTCAAAAAAGGCAAAAATATAGCAAAGTTTGGCGAAGTTCGGTGAAGTTCGACATATATTACATAATAGTCGCGGATTTTTATTACATAATATGTCTAATTAAAAAAACTGGATGAAGCGGAGTAGTCGCCGCCATCGTCGCCGCCGGGCTTCTCCTCCTTGACGCGGTCATCCCTGGTGGACCCCTGACCGGCATCGCGAACTCGGACTGGTGGCGGCGGCGCGTCGTCGTCGTCGTCGCTATCCTCGATGACGATGACGCCTCCTTCGTCGCGGCCCCCGCGGCGCTGCGCGAATCGCTGCAGGGTGGCGCATGAAGGAAATATGCTCTAGAGGCAATAATAAAGTTATTATTTATTTCCTTATATCATGAAAATGTTTATTATTCATACTAGAATTGTATTAACCGGAAACATAATACATGTGTTAATACATAGACAAACAGAGTGTCAGTAGTATGCCTCTACTTTACTAGCTCGTTGATCAAAGATGGTTATGTTTCCTAACCATAGACATGAGTTGTCATTTGATTAACGGGATCACATCATTAGGAGAATGATGTGATTGACTTGACCCATTTCGTTAGCTTAGCACTTGATCGTTTAGTTTGTTGCTATTGCTTTCTTCATGACTTATACATGTTCCTATGACTATGAGATTATGCAACTTCCGTTTACCGAAAGAACACTTTGTGTGTCACCAAACGTCACAACATAACTGGGTGATTATAAAGGTGCTCTACAGGTGTCTCCGAAGGTACTTGTTGGGTTGGCGTATTTCGAGATTAGGTTTTGTCACTCTGATTGTCGGAGAGGTATCTCTGGGCCCACTCGCTAATGCACATCACTATAAGCCTTGCAAGCATTGCAACTAATGAGTTAGTTGCGGGATGATGTATTACGGAACGAGTAAAGAGACTTGCCGGTAACGAGATTGAACTAGGTATTGAGATACCGACGATCGAATCTCGGGCAAGTAACATACCGATGACAAAGGGAACAACGTATGTTGTTATGCGGTTTGACCGATAAAGATCTTCATAGAATATGTAGGAGCCAATATGAGCATCCAGGTTCCGCTATTGGTTATTGACCGGAGACGTGTCTCGGTCATGTCTACATAGTTCTCGAACCCGTAGGGTCCGCACGCTTAAAGTTCGATGACGGTTATATTATGAGTTTATGTGTTTTCATGTACCGAAGGTAGTTCGGAGTCCCGGATAAGATCGGGGACATGACGAGGAGTCTCGAAATGGTAGAGACGTAAAGATCGATATATTGGACGACTATATTCGGACACCGGAAAGGTTCCGAGTGATTCGGGTATTTATCGGAGTACCGGGGAGTGTATGGGCCTTATTGGGCTTTAGGGGAAAGAGAGAGAGGCAGGCCGCGCGCCCCCCCAAGGCCTAGTCCGGATTGGACTAGGGGGAAGGGATGCGCCCCTTTCTTCCTTCTCTTCTCTTTTCCCTTTCCTTCTCTCCTACTCCTACTACTTGGAAGGGCTCCTAGTTCTACTAGGAAAGGAGGAATCCTACTCCCGGTGGGAGTAGGACTCCCCTAGGGCGCACCATAGAGAGGGCCGGCCCCACCCCTCCTCCACTCCTTTATATACGTGACCAGGGGGCACCCCATAGAGACAACAATTGATCTCTTGATCTCTTAGCCGTGTGCGGTGCCCCCTTCCACCATAATCCACCTCGATCATATCATAGCGGTGCTTAGGCGAAGCCCTGCGTCGGTAGAACATCATCATCATCACCACGCCGTCCTGCTGACGAAACTCTCCCTCAACACTCGTCTGGATTGGAGTTCGAGGAACGTCATAGAGTTGAACGTGTGCAGAACTCGGAGGTGCCGTGCGTTCGGTACTTGATCGGTCGGATCGTGAAGACGTATGACTACATTAACCGTGTTGTGCTAACGCTTCCGCTTTCGGTCTACGAGGGTACGTGGACACACTCTCCCCTCTCGTTGCTATGCATCACCATGATCTTGCGTGTGCGTAGGAATTTTTTGAAATTACTACGTTCCACAACAGTGGCATCCGAGCCTGGTTTTATGCCTTGATGTAATATGCACGAGTAGAACACAAGTGAGTTGTGGGCGATATAAGTCATACTGCTTACCAGCATGTCACACTTTGGTTTGGCGGTATTGTTGGATGAAGCGGCCTAGACCGACATTACGCTTACGCTTACGTGAGACTGGTTTTACCGCCGTGCTATGCACACAGGTGACTAGCGGGTGTCAGTTTCTCCAACTTTAGTTGAACCGAGTGTGGCTACGCCCGATCCTTGAGAAGGTTAAAACGGCACTAACTTGACAAACTATCATTGTGGTTTTGATGCTTAGGTAAGAACGGTTCTTGCTCAACCCGTAGCAGCCACGTAAAACTTGCAACAACAAAGTAGAGGACGTCTAACTTGTTTTTGCAGGGCATGTTGTGATGTGATATGGTCAAGACGTGATGAGATATAAAGTTGTTGTATAAGATGATCATGTTTTGTTGAAGTTATCGGCAACTGGCAGAAGCCTTATGGTTGTCTCTTTATTGCATAAGATGCAAGCGCCAAATAATTGCTTTACTTTATCGCTATGCGATAGCAATAGTTGCAAGAACAATAGTTGGCGAGACGACCATGTGACGACACATTGATATAGATCAAGATGATGAAGATCATGGTGTCATGCCGGTGATGATGGAAATCATGACGATACTTTGGAGATGGAGATCAAAGGCACAAGATGATGATGGCCATATCATGTCACATATTTTGATTGCATGTGATGTTTATCTTTTATGCATCTTATTTTGCTTAGTTCGACGGTAGCTTTATAAGATGATCTCTCACTAATTATCAAGGTACAAGTGTTCTCCCTGAGTATGGACCGTTGCGAAAGTTCTTCGTGCTGAGACACCACGTGTTGATCGGGTGTGATAGGCTCTACGTTCAAATACAACGGGTGCAAAACAGTTGCACACGCGGAATACTCAGGTTAAACTTGACGAGCCTAGCATATAACAGATATGGTCTCGGAACACTGAGACCGAAAGGTCGAGCGTGAATCATATAGTAGATATGATCAACATAGTGATGTTCACCATTGAAACTACTCCGTCTCACGTGATGATCGGACATGGTTTAGTTGATATGGATCACGTGATCACTTAGAGGATTAGAGGGTTGTCTATCTAAGTGGGAGTTCTTAAGTAATATGATTAATTGAACTTAAATTTATCATGAACTTAGTCCTGGTAGTATTAGCATATCTATGTTGTAGATCAATAGCTCGCGTTTAGCTCCCCTGTTTTATTTTTGATATGTTCCTAGAGAAAACTAAGTTGAAAGATGTTAGTAGCAATGATGCGGATTGGATCCGTGATCTGAGGTTTATCCTCATTGCTGCACAGAAGAATTATGTTCTTGATGCACCGCTAGGTGACAAACCTATTGTAGGAGCAGATGCAGATGTTATGAACGTTTGGCTAGCTCAATATGATGACTACTTGATAGTTTAGTGCACCATACTTAAACGGCTTAGAATCGGGACTTCAAAGACGTTTTGAACGTCATGGACCATATGAGATGTTCCAGGAGTTGAAGTTAATATTTCAAGCAAATACCCGAGTTGAGAGATATGAAGTCTCCAACAAGTTCTATAGCTAAAAGATGGAGGAGAATAGCTCAAGCAGTGAGCATGTGCTCAGATTGTCTGGGTACTACAATCGCTTGAATCAAGTGGGAGTTAATCTTCTAGATAAAATAGTGATTCACAGAATTCTCTAGTCAGCATCACCAAGTTAGTAGAACTTTGTGATGAACTATAATATGTAGGGGATAACGGAAACGATTCCCAAGCTCTTCGTGATGCTGAAATCGACGAAGGTAGAAATCAAGAAAAGCATCAAGTGTTGATGGTAAACAAAACCACTAATTTCAAGTAAAGGGACAAAGGGAAGAAAGGGGAACTTCAAGAAGAACGGCAAGCAACTTGCTGCTCAAGTGAAAAAACCCAAGTCTGGACTTAGTCTGAAACTGAGTGCTTCTACTGCAAAGGGACTGGTCATTGGAAGCGGAACTACCCCAAGTAATTGGAGGATAAGAAGGATGGCAAAGTGAACATAGGTATATTTGATATACATGTTATTAATGTGTACTTTACTAGTGTTTATAGCAACCCCTCAGTATTTGATACTAGTTCAGTTGCTAAGAATAGTAACTCGAAACAGGAGTTGCAGAATGAATAGAGACTAGTTAAGGGTGAAGTGACGATGTGTATTGGAAATGGTTCCAAGATTGATATGATCATCATCGCACACTCCTATACTTTCGGAATTAGTGTTAAACCTAAAATAAATGTTATTTAGTGTTTGCGTTGAGCATGAATATGATTGGATCATGTTTATTGCAATACGGTTATTCATGTAAGTTAGAGAATAATTGTTGTTCTGTTTACATGAATAAAACCTTCTATGGTCATACACCCAATGAAAATGGTTTGTTGGATCTCGATCGTGTTGATACACATTTTCATAATATTGAAGCCAAAAGATGCAAAGTTAATAATGATAGTGCAACTTATTTGTGGCACTGCCGTTTAGGTTATATTGGTGTAAAGCACATAAAGAAAATCCATGCTGATGGGCTTTTGGAATCACTTGATTATGAATCAGTTGATGCTTGCGAACCATGCCTCATGGGCAAGATGACTAAGACTCCGTTCTCCGGAACAATGGAGCGAGCAACAGATTTTTTGGAAATCATACATACTGATGTATGTGGTCCGATGAATATTGAGGCTCGCGGCAGGTATCCTTATTTTCTGATCTTCATAGATGATTTGAGCAGATATGAGTATATCTACTTGATGAAACACAAGTCTGAAACATTTGAAAAGTTCAAAGAATTTCAGAGTGAAGTGGAGAATCATCGTAACAAAAAATAAAAGTTTCTACGATATGATCGCAGAAGTAAAATATTTGAGTTACGAGTTTGGCCTTCAGTTAGAACAATGTGAAATAGTTTCACTACTCACGCCACCTGAAACACCACAGTGTAATGGTGTGTCCGAACGCCGTAACCGTACTTTATTAGATATGGTGCGATCTATGATGTCTCTTACCAATTTACCACTATCGTTTTGGGGTTATGCATTAGAGACAGCTACATTCATGTTAAATAGGGCACCATCTAAATACGTTGAGACGACACCGTATGAACTATGGTTTGGCAAGAAATCTAAGCTGTCGTTTCTTAAAGTTTGAGGTTGCAATGCTTATGTGAAAAAGTTTCAACCTGATAAGCTCAAACCCAAATCGGAGAAGTGCGTCTTCATAGGATATCCAAAAGAAAATATTGGGTACACCTTCTATCACAGATCCGAAGGCAAGTTATTCATTGCTGAGAATGGATCCTTTCTAGAGAAGGAGTTTCTCTCGAAAGAAGTGAGTGGGAGGAAAGTAGAACTTGATGAGGTAACTGTACCTGCTCCCTTATTGGAAAGTAGTTCATCACAGAAATATGTTCCTGTGACTACTACACCAATTAGTGAGGAAGCTAATGATGATGATCATGTAACTTCAGATCAAATTACTACCGAACCTTGTAGGTAAACCAGAGTGAGATCCGCACCAGAGTAGTACGGAATCCTGTTCTGGAGGTCATGTTACTTGACCATGACGAACCTACGAACTATGAGGAAGCAATGATGAGCCTAGATTCCGCGAAATGGCTTGAGGCCATGAAATCCGAGATGAGATCCATGTATAAGAACAAAGTATGGACTTTGATTGACTTGCCCAAAGATCGGCGAGCCATTGAGATTAAATGGATCTTCAAGAGGAAGACGGACGCTGATAGTAGTGTTACTATCTACAAAGCTAGAATTGTCGCAAAAGGTTTTCGACAAGTTCAAGGTGTTGACTACGATGAGAGTTTCTCACTCGTATCTATGCTTAAGTCTGTCTGAATCATGTTAGCAATTGCCACATTTTATGAAATCTGGCAAATGGATAAACAAAACTACATTCCTTAATGGATTTATTAAAGAAGAGTTGTATATGATGCAACAAGAAAGTTTTGTCAATCCTAAAGGTGCTAACAAAATATGCAAGCTCCAGCGATCCATCTATGGACTGGTGCAAGCATCTCGGAGTTGGAATATACGCTTTGATAAGTTGATCAAAGCATATAGTTTTATACAGACTTGCGGTGAAGCCTGTATTTACAAGAAAATGAGTGGGAGGACTACAGCATTTCTGGTAAGTATATGTGAATGACATATTGTTGATCGGAGATAATGTAGAATTATTCTGCAAAGCATAAAGGAGTGTTTGAAAGGAGTTTTTCAAAGAAAGACCTCGGTGAAGCTGCTTACATATTGAGCATCAAGATCTATAGAGATAGATCAAGACGCTTGATAAGTTTTTCAATGAGTACATACCTTGATAAGATTTTGAAGTAGTTCAAAATGGAACAGTCAAAGAAAGAGTTCTTGCCTGTGTTACAAGGTGTGAAACTGAGTAAGACTCAAAGCCCGACCACGGCAGAAGATAGAAAGAGAATTGAAGTCATTCCCTATGCCTTGGCCATAGGTTCTATAAAATATGCCATGCTGTGTACCAGATCTATTGTATACCCTACACTGTTTTTGGCAAGGGGTACAATAGTGATCTAGGAGTAGATCACTGGACAACGGTCAAAATTATCCTTAGTGGAATAAGGATATGTTTCTCGATTATGGAGGTGACAAAAAGGTTCGTCGTAAAGGGTTACGTCGATGCAAATTTTGACACTAATCCAGATGACTCTAAATCTCAATCTGGATACATATTGAAAGTGGGAGCAATTAGCTAGAGTAGTTCCGTGCGGAGCATTGTTGACATAGAAATTTGCAAAATACTTACGGATCTGAATGTGGCAGACCCGTTGACTAAACTTCTCTCACAAGCAAAACATGATCACACCTTAGTACTCTTTGGGTGTTAATCACATAGCGATGTGAACTAGATTATTGACTCTAGTAAACCCTTTGGGTGTTGGTCACATGTCGATGTGATCTATGGGTGTTAATCACATGGTGATGTGAACTATTGGTATTAAATCACATGGCGATGCGAATTAGATTATTGACTCTAGTGCAAGTGGGAGACTGAAGGAAATATGCCCTAGAGACAATAATAAAGTTATTATTTATTTCCTTATATCATGATAAATGTTTATTATTCATGATAGAATTGTATTAACCGGAAACAGAATACATGTGTCAATACATAGACAAACAGAGTGTCACTAGTATGCCTCTACTTGACTAGCTCGTTGATCAAAGATGGTTATGTTTCCTAACCATAGACATGAGTTGTCATTTGATTAACGGGATCACATCATTAGGAGAATAATGTGATTGACTTGACCCATTTCGTTAGCTTAGCACTTGATCATTTAGTTTGTTGCTATTGCTTTCTTCATGACTTATACATGTTCCTATGACTATGAGATTATGCAACTTCCGTTTACCGGAGGAACACTTTGTGTGCCACCAAACGTGACAACGTAACTGGGTGATTATAAAGGTGCTCTACAGGTGTCTCCGAAGGTACTTCTTGGGTTGGCGTATTTCGAGATTAGGATTTGTCACTCCGATTGTCGGAGAGGTATCTCTGGGCCCACTCGGTAATGCACATCACTATAAGCCTTGCAAGCATTGCAACTAATGAGTTAGTTGCGGGATGATGTATTATGGAACGAGTAAAGAGACTTGCTAGTAATGAGATTAAACCAGGTATTGAGATACCGACGATCGAATCTCGGGCAAGTAACATACCGATGACAAAGGGAACAACGTATGTTGTTATGCGGTTTGACCGATAAAGAAATTCGTAGAATATGTAGGAGCCAATATGAGCATTCAAGTTCCGCTATTGGTTATTGACCGGAGACGTGTGTCGGTTATGTCTACATAGTTCTCGAACCCGTAGGGTCCGCACGCTTAAAGTTCAATGACGGTTATATTATGAGTTTATGTGTTTTGATGTACCGAAGGTAGTTTGGAGTCCCGGATGAGATCAGGGACATGACGAGGAAACTCCGGAATGGTCCGGAGATAAAGTTTGATATATGGGATAATAGTGTTTGGTCACCGGAAGGGTTCCGGAAATCACCGGAAGGGGTTCCGGATGTTTCCCGAAATGTTTGGGTACGAGAACACTTTATTTGGGCCAAAGGGGAAAGCCCACAAGGTTTTTGGAAAGCGCAAAAGGAAGTTTTGCGGAGTCCAGGGGCCAGACGCCAGGGTCCCTGGCGTCTGGGTCCAGACGCCGGGAACCCTGGCGTCTGGCCCTGGAGTCCGAGAAGGACTCTTGCCTTTCGGGTGAAACCGACTTTGTGGAGGCTTTTACTCCAAGTTTCGACCCCAGGGCTCAACATATAAATAGAGGGGCAGGGCTAGCACCAAAGACACATCAAGAAACACCAAGCCGTGTGCCGGCAACCCCGTCCCCTCTAGTTTATCCTCCGTCATAGTTTTCGTAGTGCTTAGGCGAAGCCCTGCGGAGATTGTTCTTCACCAACACCGTCACCACGCCGTCGTGCTGCCGGAACTCATCTACTACTTCGCCCCTCTTGCTGGATCGAGAAGGCGAGGACGTCACCGAGCCGAACGTGTGCAGAACTCGGAGGTGCCGTGCTTTCGGTACTTGGATCGGTCGGACGTGAAGACGTACGACTACATCAACCGCGTTGATATAACGCTTCCTTCGAACGGTCTACGAGGGTACGTAGACAACACTCTCCCCCTCTCGTTGCTATGCATCACCATGATCTTGCGTGTGCGTAGGAAATTTTTTGAAATTACTACGTTCCCACAGTTGACTACAGATGAGACTTTCTCACCGGTAGCGAAGCTAAAGTCCGTCCGAATCATGTTAGCAATTGCCGCATTCTACGATTATGAGATATGGCAAATGGACGTCAAAACGGCATTCCTTAATGGTTTCCTTAAGGAAGAGTTGTATATGATGTAGCCGGAAGGTTTTGTCGATCCTAAGAATGCTGACAAGGTGTGCAAGCTCCAACGCTCGATTTATGGGCTGGTGCAAGCATCTCGGAGTTGGAACATTCGCTTTGATGAGAAGATCAAAGCGTTTGGGTTTACGCAGACTTATGGAGAAGCCTGCGTTTACAAGAAAGTGAGTGGGAGCTCTGTAGCATTTCTCATATTATATGTAGATGACATACTTTTGATGGGAAATGATATAGAACTCTTGGACAGCATCAAGGCCTACTTGAATAAGAGTTTTTCAATGAAGGACCTTGGAGAAGCTGCTTATATATTAGGCATCAAAATCTATAGGGATAGATCAAGACGCCTCATAGGTCTTTCACAAAGCACATACCTTGATAAGATTTTGAAGAAGTTCAAAATGGATCAGTCCAAGAAAGGGTTCTTGCCTGTTTTGCAAGGTGCGAGATTGAGTTCAGCTCAATGCCCGACCACGGCAGAAGAGATAGAAGAGATGAGTATCATCCCCTATGCCTCAGCCATAGGTTCTATTATGTATGCCATGCTGTGTACCAGACCTGATGTAAACCTTGCCGTAAGTTTGGTAGGGAGGTACCAAAGTAATCCCGGCAAGGAACACTGGACAGCGGTCAAGAATATCCTGAAGTACCTGAAAAGGACAAAGGACATGTTTCTCGTTTATGGAGGTGACGAAGAGCTCGTCGTAAAGGGTTACGTCGACGCTAGCTTCGACACAGATCTGGATGACTCCAAGTCACAAACCGGATACGTGTATATGTTGAATGGTGGAGCAGTGAGCTGGTGCAGCTGCAAACAGAGCGTCGTGACGGGATCTACATGTGAAGCGGAGTACATGGCAGCCTCGGAGGCAGCACATGAAGCAATATGGGTGAAGGAGTTCATCACCGACCTAGGAGTCATACCCAATGCGTCGGGGCCAATCAAACTCTTTTGTGACACCACTGGAGCTATTGCACTTGCCAAGGAGCCCAGGTTTCACAAGAAGACAAGGCACATCAAGCGTCGCTTCAACTCCATTCGTGAAAATGTTCAAGATGGAGACATAGAGATTTGTAAAGTACATACGGACCTGAATATAGCAGATCCGTTGACTAAACCTCTCCCTAGGGCAAAACATGATCAACACCAGAATTCCATGGGTGTTCGATTCATCACAATGTAACTAGATTATTGACTCTAGTGCAAGTGGGAGACTGTTGGAAATATGCCCTAGAGGCAATAATAAAAGCATTATTATTATATTTCTTTGTTCATGATAATTGTCTTTATTCATGCTATAACTGTATTATCCGGAAATCGTAATACACGTGTGAATACATAGACCATAATATGTCCCTAGTAAGCCTCTAGTTGACTAGCTCGTTGATCAACAGATAGTCATGATTTCCTGGCTATGGACATTGGATGTCATTGATAACGGGATCACATCATTAGGAGAATGATGTGATGGACAAGACCCAATCCTAAGCATAGCACAAAGATCGTGTAGTTCGTTTGCTAGAGCTTTTCCAATGTCAAGTATCTTTTCCTTTGACCATGAGATCGTGTAACTCCCGGATACCGTAGGAGTGCTTTGGGTGTATCAAACGTCACAACGTAACTGGGTGACTATAAAGGTGCATTACAGGTATCTCCGAAAGTGTCTGTTGGGTTGACACGGATCGAGACTGGGATTTGTCACTCCATATAACGGAGAGGTATCACTGGGCCCACTCGGTAATGCATCATCATTATGAGCTCAAAGTGACCAAGTGGTTGATCACGGGATCATGCATTACGGTACGAGTAAAGTGACTTGCCGGTAACGAGATTGAACAAGGTATTGGGATACCGACGATCGAGTCTCGGGCAAGTAACATACCGATTGACAAAGGGAATTGTATACGGGGTTGATTAATCCTCGACATCGTGGTTCATCCGATGAGATCATCGTGGAGCATGTGGGAGCCATCATGGGTATCCAGATCCCGCTGTTGGTTATTGACCGGAGAGTCGTCTCGGTCATGTCTGCTTGTCTCCCGAACCCGTAGGGTCTACACACTTAAGGTTCGGTGACGCTAGGGTTATGAAGATATGTATATGCAGTAATCCGAATGTTGTTCGGAGTCCCGGATGAGATCCCGGACGTCACGAGGAGTTCCGGAATGGTCCGGACGTAAAGAATTATATATAGGAAGTGCCGTTTCGGCCATCGGGACAAGTTTCGGGGTTATCGGTATTGTACCGGGACCACCGGAGGGGTCCCGGGGGCCCGGGTGGGGCCACCTGTCCCGGGGGCCACATGGGCTGTAGGGGGTGCGCCTTGGCCTATATGGGCCAAGGGCACCAGCCCTACTAGGCCCATGCGCCTAGGGTTTCCACCACGGAGGAGTCCAAGTGGTGGAAGGCACCCCGAGGTGCCTTGGGGGGGAGGGAAACCCTCCCCTGGCCGCCGCACCTAGGAGATTAGATCTCCTAGGATGCGCACCACCCCCCCTTGGCCCTCCTATATATAGTTGAGGAGAGGGAGGACTTCATACCTCAGCCTTTGGTGCTTCCTCTCTCCCCGTTACGTCTCTCTCTCGTAGTATAGGCGAAGCCCTGCTACTGTGACGCCCTGCATCCACCACCACGCCGTCGTGTTGCTGGATCTTCATAAACCTCTCCTTTCCCCTTGCTGGATCAAGAAAGGAGGAGACGTCATCCGTTCCGTACGTGTGTTGAACGCGGAGGCACCGTCCGTTCGGTGCTAAGATCATCGGTGATTTGAATCACGTCGTGTTCGACTACATCATCCCCGTTCTTTGAACGCTTCCGCTCGTGATCTACGAGGTACGTAGATGCATCTAATCACTCGTTGCTAGATGAACTCCTAGATGGATCTTGGTGAAACCGTAGGAAAATTTTTGTTTTCTGCTACGTTCCCCAACAGTGGCATCATGAGCTAGGTCTATGCGTAGTTCTCTTGCACGAGTAGAACACAAAGTAGTTGTGGGCGTTGATTTTTGTTCAATATGCTTGCCGTTACTAGTCTTATCTTGATTCGGCGGCATAGTGGGATGAAGCGGCCCGGACGGACCTTACACGTACTCTTACGTGAGACAGGTTCCACCGACTGACATGCACTAGTTGCATAAGGTGGCTAGCGGGTGTCTGTCTCTCCTACTTTAGTCGGATCGGATTCGATGAAAAGGGTCCTTATGAAGGGTAAATAGCAATTGGCATATCACGTTGTGGTCTTTGCGTAGGTAAGAAACGTTCTTGCTAGAAACCCATAGCAGCCACGTAAAACATGCAAACAACAATTAGAGAACGTCTAACTTATTTTTGCAGGGTATGCTATGTGATGTGATATGGCCAAAAGGATGTGATGAATGATATATGTGATGTATGAGATTGATCATGTTCTTGTAATAGGAATCATGACTTACATGTCGATGAGTATGACGGTGATAGGATGATCATGGAGCCCCAAGATGGAGATCAAAGGAGCTATATGATATTGGCCATATCATGTCACTATTATTATTTGATTGCATGTGATGTTTATCATGTTTTGCATCTTGTTTACTTAAAACGACGGTAGTAAATAAGATGATCCCTTACAACAATTTCAAGAAGTGTTCTCCCCTAACTGTGCACCGTTGCTACAGTTCGTCGCTTCGAAGCACCACGTGTTAATCGGGTGTGATAGATCCTTTCGTTCACATACAACAGGTGTAAGAAGTTTTACACATGCAAAAACACTTAGGGTTAACTTGACGAGCCTAGCATGTGAAGACATGGCCTCGGAACACAGAGACCGAAAGGTCGAACACGAGTCGTATGGAAGATACGATCAACATGAAGATGTTCACCGACGATGACTAGTCCGTCTCACGTGTTAATCGGACACGGCTTAGTTGACTTGGATCGTGTAACACTTAGATGACTAGAGGGATGTCTAATCTGAGTGGGAGTTCATTAATAATTTGATTAGATGAACTTAATTATCATGAACTTAGTCTAAAATCTTTACAATATGTCCTGTAGATCAGATGGCCAACGTTGTATTCAATTTCAACGCGTTCCTAGAGAAAACCAAGCTGAAAGACGATGGCAGCAACTATACGGACTGGGTCCGGAACCCGAGGATCATCCTCATAGCTGCCAAGAAAGATTATGTCCTACAAGCACCGCTAGGTGATCCACCCGTCCCACAGAACCAAGACGCTATGAACGCTTGGCAGACACGTACTGATGACTACTCCCTCGTTCAGTGCGGCATGCTTTACAGCTTAGAGCCGGGGCTCCAAAAGCGTTTTGAGAGACATGGAGCATATGAGATATTCGAAGAGCTAAAAATGGTTTTTCAAGCTCATGCCCGGATCGAGAGATATGAAGTCTCCGATAAGTTCTTCAGCTGTAAGATGGAGGAAAATAGTTCTGTCAGTGAGCACATACTCACTATGTCTGGGTTACATAACCGCTTGACTCAGCTGGGAGTTAATCTCCCGGATGACGCGGTCATTGACAGAATCCTCCAGTCGCTTCCACCAAGCTACAAGAGCTTTGTGATGAACTTCAATATGCAGGGGATGGTAAAGACCATTCCTGAAGTATTTGCTATGCTGAAATCAGCAGAGGTAGAAGTCAAGAAGGAACATCAAGTGTTGATGATAAATAAAACCACTAAGTTCAAGAAGGGCAAGGGTAAAAAGAACTTCAAGAAGGACGGCAAGGAAGTTGCCGCGCCCGGCAAGCAAGCTGCTGGGAAGAAGAAGTCAAAGTATGTACCCAAGCCTGAGACGGAGTGCTTTTATTGCAAAGGGAAGGGTCACTGGAAGCGGAACTGCCCCAAATACTTAGCGGATAAGAAGGCCGGCAACACCAAAGGTATATTTGATATACATGTGATTGATGTGTACCTTACCAGTACTCGTAGTAACTCCTGGGTATTTGATACCGGTGCTGTTGCTCATATTTGTAACTCACCGCAGGAGCTGCGGGATAAACGAAAACTGGAGAAGGACGAGGTGACGATGCGTGTCGGGAATGGTTCCAAGGTCGATGTGATCGCCGTCGGCACGCTACCTCTACATTTACCTACGGGATTAGTGATAAACCTCAATAATTGTTATTTAGTGCCATGTTTGAGCATGAACATTGTATCAGGATCTCGTTTAATACGAGATGGCTACTCATTTAAATCCGAGAATAATGGTTGTTCTATTTATATGAGAGATATGTTTTATGGTCATGCTCCGATAGTCAATGGTTTATTCTTAATGAATCTCGAGCGTATTACTACACATATTCATAGTGTGAATACCAAAAGATGTAAAGTTGATAATGATAGTCCCACATACTTGTGGCACTGCCACCTTGGTCACATAGGTGTCAAACGCATGAAGAAGCTCCATGCAGATGGACTTTTAGAGTCTCTTGATTATGAATCATTTGACACGTGCGAACCATGCCTCATGGGAAAAATGACCAAGACTCCGTTCTCAGGAACAATGGAGCGAGCAACCAACTTATTGGAAATCATACATACTGATGTGTGCGGTCCAATGAGTGTTGAGGCTCGCGGTGGCTATCGTTATGTTCTCACCCTCACTGATGACTTGAGTAGATATGGGTATGTCTACTTAATGAAACACAAGTCTGAAACCTTTGAAAAGTTCAAGGAATTTCAGAGTGAAGTTGAGAATCAACGTGACAGGAAAATCAAGTTTCTACGATCAGATCGTGGAGGAGAATACTTGAGTCACGAATTTGGCACACACTTAAGAAAATGTGGAATAGTTTCACAACT